>NC_084587.1:25655016-25955016 GCF_033807715.1 Cololabis saira
AGGGGAAAATAAAAAAAAAAGAAAAAGAAAAGGGGGAGAAAAAAATAAATAAATAAAAAAAATAAATAAATATATATGTACTTATATAGTAGGGGGGGGTTTCCTTTCACTGCCGTCCTACTTGCCTCCTGCTGGGGCTCCCGGTCGGGCAACTGAAGTCTGGTGGGGGCCTCCTGCTCGCTCCCCTGACACCCCGGTCTGACCTCACCCCTCATTGCAAAACATAAATGACCAATTCTAACTCTAATAATTATTACTGGCATTATCATGATATATTGTTTCATATTATTATATTTAAGTTATGAAATCTCTTGGCATGTTAAACTATAGTATTATATTGTAATATATAATAGTATGGTGATATAATTTGGTTATATGTTATAATATTTTATACAAATTATGTTATATTAGGATATTGCTATATTTATATGATATCATGCTACACCACTCTATATGAAAATTGTTTATTTGTTCACTTTCGAATCAATATTCTCAATTTATGTACCTATTTACATCACCTTATTTACACTCAAACACGGCACGCATGCACACACACACACACACATACACACACACATACTGATGCTGTCTTTTGTCATCGTTTGCACTGTTTGTTAATAAAAAAATAAAAATAAAAAAAAAAAAAAAAAAAAAAAACATGATTTGTAATGTGAATTTGCAAAACTTAAACTACAAATAATAGTTTTTGACGTAACATCAGAGATTGTGCATGCTCTCTGTGAAAGGATGAGTCAAATCGGGTCGCAGCTGCTTCAGCTGTGATTCCTTCACGAGGAGCGACCAGGATTTCAAACACGCTTGATTTTCTTGCGACCTCACGATTTGTGATCGGGAGCTCGTCGTGAGGTGTTGTGTTGTGTACAGTGTGTACAATTTTAGTTCCAGTGGTACTATGGTGATCTCATATGTTCTTTGTAAGTAATGGTCTGGTGCTGCTCATTGCAAAAATAAATTGTAGCCTGGTGCAAATACCCGCCTGGTTCTTATAAACGTCTGGGGTCCAAGTGGATTTAGCATATTAAACGCTCGGGCTACTAAATGGTCATCTACGGTATATAAAGGCTAGATGACTCGTCCGCGCTGCTGCCAATGCAGAGCGACGTCGTCACACGGCGGCCATCTTGCCACAGGAGAGCTCGCTCACTTTAACATTGTGTTTAATGGTGCCTGTACTGCTCAAACAACCTTAACTTGCTCAATTCTCAACGGATTTTCAAACAGTTTGGTTTTTTATGAACGTCAGAGATGTAGTTATGACACTGCATACTTGTGAATAATTATAAACATTGAAAAACGTACTTTTATATGAAAATAACCAGAAACAGATAGCTATGAGATGATATTTATATTAATATTTCTATAGTATTCTTAGTAATATTTATATTTACATTATAACATATATAGATATATTATTACCATATAACATGTATATATATGTATATATATATATTTATATATTATATTATAACATGTATTTATATGACATTATAACATGTTTATATATTATTACATTATGATGTATTTATATCATGACATTATAACATCTGTGTATATGTATATATATATATGTTATATGGTAATAATATATATATGTATATATGATATAATGTAAATATAAATGTTACTTAGAATACTATAGAAATATTGATTTAATATAAATACCATGTCATAGCTATCTGTTTCTGGTTATTTTCATATAAAAGTACGTTTTTCAATGTTTATAGTTATTCACAGGTATGCATACATCTCTGACGTTCATAACAAACCAAACTGTTTGAAAATCTGTTGAGAATTGAGCAAGTTATGGTTGTTTTGCAGTACAGGCACCATTAAACACAATGTTAAAGTGAGTGAGCTCTCCTGTGGCAAGATGGCCGCCGTGTGACGACGTCGCAGCAGCGCGAACGAGTCATCTAGCCTTTATATATGTCTATGGGTGTAACAATTGAGTGTGGGCCAGCTGATTTCACCCAGGTCATTTACAAGGCCTTTTTATCGTGACATCTGGGGCAGGGGCCCAGTGGAGGACAAGGACCTTAGCGATTACGTACCCTGCGCTCTAAAAAGTGCGCTACACTACAAACCCCTGTTGCCAGTTCTGTGCTGGTGTGGACCCTAAGTAGCTGGCTCACGCTACAGTGATGATGCTCTCTATAGTAGAACGGTACAACAATAGTTTGAGTTCTACAAAGCTTAGCTAACAGCAGGTAGTTTGTGCTAACAAAGCTGTAGTTAAACACTGTGGTCATTTTGGAGGTGTCTACTGAAATGACATTAGAAATGCGAGGTGCCGTCATCAGTGTTCAACAGCAGCCCCCAGGTAGTCCGGCGTGGAACGGCTGAAGGAGCCGGGAGCCAGCAGATCATTTCGGGACCGTTCCAAGCGGAAGTGTGTTGGGACCCACTCGTCAGCGAGGATGTTTGGGCAGCTTTAATCAGGATTAATGTAAAGTACCGGTACTTAGCATCATAGACAACATAAGCTAAGCAAGCTTAGCTAAAATAGCGAACTGTGACTGAACTAAGGTGGGTGTGTTCCAGCCAGCTTCCCAGGCCTGCTTTTTCCACCTATTCCCTGCATGATGTGTTGTACAAGGGGGAAAGAATGTTAAAGAGCACTCTTCAGAACACCAGGGTAACACCACAGTGGCTTGTCCAGGTCTTCTTATACAGTCTGCAGCTTTGAGTCCAGGTTTATCTTCTTTCGATCTCGTCTCGCCTGACAGTTCACACCTTTGTCTCATCAGCCTCTGTCAGTATACAATATATTACCCTGATGTCCTTTCCTGTCCTTGGTCTGGTTGACCCAGCACTTGGATGGGAAAATAACCTAGATTAGGTTATTTTTTAACTTAATAGTTTTTAGATTATTCTAACTTCAAAGCTAATTATAACTGTCTGTTTTGGGTAACTCAAGTATTTAACTCATGTTTTTGAGTTATTTCCTGTTTCATAGCCTACAAACTACAGTTTCATTTCCCTGGTGGAAACCAGGCTGATGGGAGGAGAGATGGATTCAAAATAGTGACACAGTAAATCCAAAATACTGAGCCGAAAAACTGAAGCCCTTTACAAAGCTGAGGTGAACAGAGCTGATAAACTAAAGCCCTTTACAAAGCTGAGGTGAACAGAGCGATGTCAAGACAGTTTATTTAGAGCTCATTTAAAGAAATGGCTGATTAATACTCAGCTCTGTCAGCACTAAAACCTAATTGCACCTTTCTGTATTTCTGTACTTTTGTACTTTTTCTGTATCTTTCTGTACTTTTTTGTATTCTTACATCTGTCCAGGGACTACAGATGAAAAATAGCCTCTTGGCTAACTCTGGCACATTTACAGCAATGTTTTTATTGATGTGCATTGTCCCTGTCAAATAAACCAATAAATAAATAAATAAAATAAATAAGAAATTATTTTCTGGGGGGTTTAAATTACATATAAATAGAAATACTGTCACTGTGTTTTGCTTATTTATACAAAAAAGCCACCCCCACCACCCCCCATTTAAGAAGTAGCAAAGTCAACTTGTGAATTTTAAAACTGTCCTGACTTTTATACTACTCATTGCATTGATATTTAAAATCTAAGGAATACTACGCAAACATTTAACACATGCTACAACTGTCTAAAAAGCAACTGATTTCTTACCAGATGTTGTTTCACAATCATTTACACTTCCAGCAGAAAATAACTTGCTTTCTTCTCCACAACTTCTCCAGGAAAGCGGAGTAAAATCATAACCTCCTCCTCTAAAGCAGGATTGTAGAAACCATGCACGAAAATAAGGAAACGGGGAATATGAGAGTCCGGTTTCACTTCTTTATCTCTCCACCCCTAGCCCTATTAACCGTTTCATGATGGAGAATTTTTATAACTCCAGTCCTGGGATACAAAGTCTGTACTGTCATTTAAAAAATCGTAACTACTACACAAACACCAGCACAAAGAAGCCGTAAAGAAGACAAAATGAATCCCAGACTTGTTTTGCTGTGGCTTGTGGACTACAATTCTCAGAGAGCTAGAAGAAAATAAAAAAGTCAGTGTCCGTATATGTCTGGGAGGAGCAACTCAGAAGCCCTACTAAACTCCAACGTTTGCCAAGTTATTTGTTTTCGATACCTGGATGAGTGTTGCTTTAGTTAATGTTTAAACAGTTTCTTCAGATAGTAAGCTAATAGATGAATATGTGTTGGCTTAAGTAGGCTATTAAAATGTTTTATTTAATAATAATTTGTCAGTAAATAATTGCACAGCTCGTCTCAGCATGTCAAAAGCATTTTACATTTTATCAGATCAGGATCTGAAAGCATTCGAACATTTGAATTCTTTTTGTGTGGGCCAAACAGTCATATGTGCTAATCCCCCAAAATAAACTGACCCAAAAATATGATTTTTTTTTTATATAGAGCAGCTGCTGCATACTTGGGGCAAGAGAGCCAACCAGTCACATGGGGCATGTGGTTTTCCTGAAGACATGCTTAACTGTAGTGAAATGAAAGAGAACAGGTTTGACAGCTCAGATTAGAAAAATAAACATCAGGGTGTGTAGACTACACAGTGAGCTACGCTATCCTTTTTGAAGATCAGTTGACTTTATGTGCATCTTGTTTGAGTAAAACAGAAAAAAAATGTACGGTAATTTAGTTATTGGTTCCATTTACAACCTTTTCACTCGCAGTTTTGCTTTGTTGAGTATAAAAGTTAGGAGTTACACTACCATGGAGGTGCCTTGTACTATACTACGTTTGTTTTTAAAAAACACAAATCTGAAAATGTGTGTTAGTAAAAGCTTTGTTTTCCCTTTTGCATCATCTCATGTCCTCAAAAAGCAGGGAAACGAAACTTAGAACCGAAAGGAGTGACTCATCTTGACTTCAATTGTTTTTTAAATCCCACCAGAGGGCAGCAAAACTTCATTATTTTCACCACCCGATGCTGCGTCACACCAAACCCACAGAACGTGCACTGTGCAATGAAGGTTGTCTATTTTGTCACAAAAAGATACAAATATTTCTTGATTTGCCATCTGTAAATAACCTAACTGACTTTAATTTTAAGCTTTTGGAATCAGGTTATTTAGAAGGGGTTAGTATAATAATATTTAAACATCCATCTATCCAGCATCTAGTATACCCCCAAAGACACCATGCTGCCCCCGTTTATAGATGTGTGATGGGAAATATATTCATCTGTTCAACAATACAGATTGTAGCTATAGTGCTGTGGATTTGATCTACTCTACATATTGGTGTCTTTGCAGTTTCAGGTTGAAGTGCATTAATGAGACAGTTCAGATACCAATACATCTCACAATAATCATATCAGCAAGCTCCTTTTGAAAGGTCACTGCTAATGGAACAGCAGAAATGGCCCACTGCTGGTGGGTAATGAGTCTGAGTTTATGTGAACCACAGTAGATCAACAAAATTGCCTTATCATTTTAGGTCATTTTTAGTAGTAATGATGAATGACTATCTTTTTTAAGATAAGAATTTTCATAATTTTTAAATTCTACCTCAAAGGATACCTACTCGGACTTAAAGTGCTTTAATTTCCTGTATCAAAAGTTCCCTTATGAAGCAAATCTTCATCTGGAGTAGAACCATTTTTAATCTTTAATCAATCTGCACCAAAAGCCACTTTGCGTGACAGAACAGAACAGAACAAGAACAACATCAGCCGTTATGTAACAGAGCACATCACTCCTGTGTGTTGCATTCAGCTTTCCTATCAACATACCAGTAAGGATGGTCACATTGGTCATTCTGTTATTTAGTCATTGGCTGAAAGGTATGTTTTGGATGGATCAAGTGGAATTTTGATCATATGCTGCAAAGGAAAACTCCAGCCCGCTTGAATTGTTTTTATTTAGAATGCAAAGTCCTTTCATCTGTTGGACGAGTTTGTTTAAAAATTCGTAGAGAAGTCCTGATAAGATGCAAATGACTGTGGAGATCCTTTTACTCTGCAATGGTAACCTGGCCAGCATCATTATTTTACTCCTCAAACCACACAACTAGTGTAGTGGAATAGGAGCATCAATGAAAACTTGTTGTCAGTTTAGTAGTAAAATAAAAAAAGAGAATTGTTGTGGAAAAACCCATTAATTGCTTTTTAATATGTTTTATTCCAGGTGAATAACTGGACCGAAACTGAGTGTCTGTGTGTTACCAAGAATGAGACTTGAGAAATGATCCAGATTTCAGTAGATTTAATTAAACAGTTGCAAGCAAAAGGGTCAGAACATACATCAGGCATCTGGATGCAGAATGACAATGAAACAAAGGAAGCATACTGATTTTAAGGCATAAAGGATGATTCATTCTTACGATTCGAGTAGACAAAAACATCTTTAAGGTCAGTGTTAATCTTTTTTTTTTTTTTTAGCAGACTACCAGTCTGTACACTCTTGGGCCAAGGCTATATTTTGTTGCTCTCAACAGTTTTGGTTTAATCAATTGGCCAAGGCTAGATTTTCCATCACAAGGATCTTGCAGATCCAGGACGTTATTTGAAGTTCAGCAGCAATCTTGGTTGTTTCGAACGGTGGCTCTTGGAATCTCTTGCCTGAGTCGTCATATAAAGAAGTTATTTTTGCCCCTTGACTTTTCCTATGGTACCGTCTTTAGTTCAACATGTGGTGGAGTTCTTACCAAACAAATATCACTTCTCATCATGCAGAGAAGTTCTATTTGCATAATTACAGTTACAGCGAGCTGCTTACAAATTCTTGCTCTACATTACATTAAATACCAATATTCATGTGTTTTTGTTTTTTTTTTTTTTTTTTTTTTTTTTACTATAAGTACTATTACTGAACTATTTACCAGCAATATTTCAAAAGTTTGTTAACTCCCAGTAGCATACCTTTTTGACCTTTCTCCTGGTTTTTCATCAAATTTGCAGACTTTCTGATAGACCGACTGGGAGCATATGGGATGAAAGGTGGACACTGACCTTCTATGATCTACAGCATATTTTGTCTATAAATGGATGAATACTGTGGATGAGGACGGTTGCATTTCATTGTATTATTGGTCTATAAAGTGTAAAGGAGAACACATTACTTTCCCTCAATTAAGAAAAAAGTGTTATCACTTCCCTCAAAGACGGCACTTTTGTATCCTCTTGTTTTCCCTCTTTATCCTTCACTCAGATTAATAGAGCAAGTTCTTCTTGGCATCCAGCTCAGCCACCTGATTGGTTTACCGTACTGCTAAGCTGAGGCAGATTACAGAGCTTTGTGCCAATGGCTCGACTGTAGAAGACGTCGTAAAGTAGAGGCATCTCATATATCAGCATTGTGCTTGTGGCTAAGCTGATAATATGGCAAATAAACTGAGAAAGACAAGGAGCAGGTGTTTTTCTTCAAGAAAAAGCGCAATGAAATATGAGCTAAATAGCAGGTGATGGAAGTGATGCATCAGGGAACGGTTGCAGGTTCAAAGCCCAAGTGGGGAGGGAAGCAAAGAGAGAGATGAAAGCTGACAGACTTCAGGTTGAGGTCCAATTCTCACAGATGGAGTACATTTACTCTTGAATGATGGATTGAGACTGAGGATAAACCTACTGTAGTGAGGGCTGAGTAAGGGCTCTTACAAGTACATGTGGGTGCATCCTTCACTTTCTGTAGCTGGCATATACTGTGTGTGTGTGTGTGTGTGTGTGTGTGTGTGTGTGTGTGTGTGTGTGTGTGTGTGTGTGTGTGTGTGTGTGTGTGTGTGTGTGTGTGTGTGTGTGTGTGTGTGTGTGTGTGTGTGTGTGTGTGTGAGGCTGTATACACTCCTGCAGAAGGGATAACGGAAAGGGGGGAGCAGCTCCATCAATGGAAGAGTGTGTGAAACATTCTTCATTTTACCAGCTTGGGTAAATCTCCTCTGCCTCATTTGCAGGCTGGATCTCTGGAGAGTTGGAATGGCGTGAATCAGAAGGTGAGTTTGCCCCCTCGGCTATTCACGGCTAAATATAGTGGATGTTAGCCTAGTCTTATATAACCGTGTACGTTAACTCACACGGAAACTCCATTATCAGTGTGCTCAGACGATAGCACTTTTATTGTGTGCTTTGTGCATCTGTCTGTGTGTTTGCTCCCAAAACACAGTAATTCATTTGTGACTCATAGACCCTCAGTATGTAATGTTGGCTTGCCTTTTTTAGCTGAAGAGGGAATGATTCAATCTTGTTCGGTGATGGAGAAAAAATATGCAATGTGAGTCTTTGAGATTTCAGATGGAGAGATGCGGTAGGAGAAAAGAGCAATGTACATACAAGGAGAGGTGTGGGAAGCGACAATGAATGTTCTTTCTACCCTCTGCAGAAAAAGAAAGAAAAAAAAGACACTGCAGTATATCTCCCCCTCCCCAGTTTGCTGACCAATGATGTTTGGAGGTCAGAACCCCAGCTCTGCTACTGGTGTCAGCCACTGCCTCGCAGCTTGTTCAAGAGCATGGTTGATACTACACCTCGGGTGAAGGGAGGGGCAGGCAGTTATAAGCAATATACTGTGTGTGGATTTTGACGTCAGCCCCACACTTGGGAGGAAAAACAGAGCAGAGCAGCTTAGCATCGCCAATCAGAAGAACATAATCCGCACGGATGACTCCATAAGATTTGTCACACTACATAGAATTTGTCATTATGAACGGGCAGCCAGTGTTGGATGACTGAGAGGCTGCATCCCTGAGAGGAAAGACTTCATACTGAAACCTTTCTCAACAATTGTCCTTCATTCACTGCTGCTTCTGATACAAATTATCCTTTTTTGAAAATAATGAGTAAACTTATTACTCAATAAACACATCCACACTCTTGTGCAATAACAATCAATTTTGCTGAATCTTTTCTACTCAGACATGGCATGTGTGTGTGTTTCATCACTGGCTGGTGCTCGCTAAGTGC
This sequence comes from Cololabis saira, assembly GCF_033807715.1. Taxonomy (NCBI): domain Eukaryota; kingdom Metazoa; phylum Chordata; class Actinopteri; order Beloniformes; family Belonidae; genus Cololabis; species Cololabis saira. The sequence continues at coordinate 25,663,937 of NC_084587.1, forward strand.
TGACTCGGGTCTCTTCTCACTATAAGTGGTCCCCAGGGGTGACAGAACATCAATATCGAACTGGAATCAGCAACGTGCATCTACTACCGTGCTGTTCAGGCTCTGCAGTGCAGCAGGGTGAAACGCAAGTGAAGGGAGGGAAAACTAGTGTGAAAAACATGCAGCTCAAAATGGGCCAGATACGATAGGGTTGTAACTTGAATACACCCTAGATTAACCTTTTGAAATTGACATTTATAAATAAATGGCACCCAGAAGTTTCCATCCATCCATCCATCCATCCATCCATCCATCCATCCATCCATCCATCCATCCATCCATCCATCATCCAGGTTCAGGGTCACAGGGATCAGCTCTCCTCAGGCGACCTGACAGGGCTACATCCTGACGGGTCGCCACTCCATTGCATTATTACATGCTTCATTTTGTGGAATTAATTTGAAATATTTTATGCAGTTTGTTCTGTGTTTTTCTTCAGCCATTGTAAGCATCAGTATTTATTCAAGTACAGTATCTGTTTGAATGCTCTTCAAGTGCAGTGTTGCTATGATTACCATTATTTCCATTCATTTTATGTTAAACTCTCCTATAAACAGCTGAGCATCTTGGAAGAAAAGTTCAGGATCTAAAATGTTACGCAAGCTTGCGTAAGCTTTTTTAACTTTCTTTGAACGTTTTTGCAGCTCTTATCTTAAACAAGTCTTACCCGCTCATACCAATTAACTTTTTTCTCTTGAGAAATGGCCATTTACAGCCATTTTCACATGCAGAGAATGTAGGGAAACTGAACAGCCTTCCCAATTATTTTCCTCTTTGATGCAAAGAATTAGTCTGTGTCCTCTGGATTCAACTTGATTCCCAGCAGCACCAACTGCGTAGAGTTGCTGCTGGTTAGGCACAGAAATGAGGCTTGTGACGTAGGCTTCATGAGATCCAGACTAGTATCAACAAGAGACATCAAAAAGGCCATGCAGTGGTGTGGGAATGTTGATGAAAGACTGTAATCTTCTATGTAAAATATTTTTGTTTAAAGGTGTAATAAGCAATTCTGCAGCCATCTTGGTTTGCTTGAATATTGGCTCTGGATGGTCCTATTTGAGTCATCGTGTAATACCTGCTCCCACCTCACTGCAATTGCTCTGGTACGTTCTGTACCGGTGGAAATAGGTGTGAATGGGAGGCGCAAAGTGAGCAGGATCTGGCCAGACGAGAAAAGACGCATTTACACACAACCTTTGACAATTATAGCAGAGAACTTATTTACCTAGACAATTTATTTGGAAATGATTATATATTTACTGTTTGTGAGTTCATTTCATTACAAGACTGTTTCATTATAACACCTTCTTGAAAAGTCTTGATGGAACTATGTAAGAATTTCTACAGTAGTGCATTCTAACCATTGCCTAAAATACAGAAAGATGGCAGAATTTCTTTACCAGTTGTGTGAAGCCATTTCCTGCAAGAGCAGGGACAAGGGGGCTTTTCAGAGTAGGATTACACCGCTTTCACACCAGGCAGCAGGCGGATCTTTGTGCCAGCGTCTTAAGCTTTAGCTCCAACAGTTTGGCAGTTGCAGCAATGACCCAGCCTGTCAGTAATGGTTAGCAGATAGGACTAAACACCCTCTGCTCTTTAAAAAAGACATAAAGACAAAGTGAGTGTTAAGTTCTGGTGATTACCACAAAATGTATATGTGAAAAGTTGATATAAGTGTTGCAAGAGCTCAAGCATTAAAATAAAAACATTTAGCTGTCATTGCCCCTCTTTTACTATTTGTTTCCCCTAATTTAACTTTTTTTTCAAAAAAAAAAGAAAAAGTGAAGAAGATCAAATGTAATGCATTATCCTTTTAAAGACTGCCTATTATGATTAGATTTTGTAATCATATTGCATAAGCAGGCCCTTTTTTCATTATATAAATAAATAGCAAAGCTGGTCCCCTTTTTCGCTGGTTCACTCCCCTGCAATAAGTTCAATCCCTTCAGCTAAATGCTCAAATATTTCTCTGGGTCATGTGGTCAAAACTGATTTAGTGAATGGATTCTCCTAAAGCCTTTACCAAAAAAGGAGTAGGAAATCCAGAGGTCACGTTCCTCCTACAACAAAAACAGGATGGATTGCACTGCCTGTAAGTCGGCAGCAGAACAGGAGAACAGAAAGTGATGCTTGAAATAACAATTGCATTTGATAATGTGATACATTTTACAGTTACCAAGTAGTTTCTAACATGTCATTCTTTTAAAATGTAACAGTGTTTCATTATTAGACACAAACAACTTTGTTCTCTCGTCATATTTGTCACTGTTCCCCACAATTCCTCTACAGAGACTCATTAAATTTAGATGTTTAGTGTCTTCATTAAAATTTCTAAACCCAAAGGAACCAGTGCGCAGTTGTGTGCCGTGACTTTTGCATGTTCAGTCTATATTAATCTCCTCTCTTTGGCTCCCAAAGAATGTTCCCACTTTTTTCTCTGGATATACATTACATTAAGAATGACATGAGCCATTACCTAAGTAGAGGGCCAAGAAGAAGATGAGCATGTATGATGAGGATTTACAGCCTATAAATCCCGTAATCCTGTAACAGAATTCCGAGGGACTTTTTCTGTATAAATACTTATTACTTCGGGCTTATTAACAAGTAGGTAAAGTAAATAGCTAATGCTCTTATTTGCATTAAGCCCAATTGTAGTTTCAACTGTTCTGACATGCAATTATCACAACCAATACTCCATATTAATATCGAGGACATTGGTGTGAGCATAGATGAGGTGATGTGAATTACAAATATCAGCTGTTAATCTTTGTAAAAAAAAACAACTAATTGGAGCATTGGGTTTACTCAAAATAATTCAGTAAAGTTATGATTTTCACCTTAGGACTTTTTGTGCAATATTGACAAAATTAAATCCAGCATCAGGGAATATCCCTGTAGCCCATAGAACTCATTTGACTAAAACTAAACAATTTGTTAAGAGCTTCTGAGGTGCTGTCCATCCTTGGTCTTTTACTTATTGCCTTAAAGTCTGGTATGAATCCAAACGTCTCTGTAAACTGATTATAAGGAGTTCTGAGTGGCAGGTAATGGTTTCCACAATGGCCTAAATTGCAAGGTTTTATCTGACTCAAACTGAAAATGCCTGAACTTTATGTCAAAACAGCCAGTATTTAATGAGAAATTGTAACTCCAATTGACATTTCTTTACAACTGTGAGAGCCACAAGGCACTCTTGCACACATTAGTGTGATGTTTGTGTGTTTGGAATAAAGATGGTCAACGAGTGAGATAAAAAAAACACTACGTTTTGGATTTCATTGGACATCCTGCTTGAATTTTGTATGAGATTCTATTGGGTGGATTGGGAATCTTTTTCTGATTTCTCTGATGCTGTCCAAAACAAAAACAAGCAAAAAACAAAACAAATAAAAATAACTATCAATCTGCTGCTATAGATTATTGCAATGGGTTTGATTTTATGATAAACTGATGCTTTTCAAGTGGGCTTTAGAGCAGGTTTAAAGGTAATTTTTCACTTCAAGCTTCCTTCACTCTGCTAAGTATCAATTACACTCATGAAACATCTATCATTCATGTAATGGAAATTTCAGCTGATAAATCAGCTTCTTTCTTGGAAATGGTAAAACGCAAGTCCGAGAAAAGTCTTAGCACACGTCACATTATTGAGCTGCTTGTTTTAGCATTTTAACTATGTTGTTTTAATGATGTGAGACAAGTTGGGGTCAAAAAACAGGAAAGAAGAATGACATTAGGCTTTGTTTCTGACGACATATACTGTAATGGAAATATGCTTCCACAACAATTCCACCAATTATATGAAGTTGCACTTGTTTTACTGTTTACGGTTATGTGTTTTGGTTCTTGTTCTGCTTGCATTGGTTACTGTGGATAAGTCACATGGTTCTATGTTGGCTTTTAATCCAAACATATCATTTACTGAATCTTATGCTCATAGACATGATTTTCTGTCTTAAATGTGACTGGTCCAGGGTGTCCTTCTGCCCTTTACCCAGAGAGCTGAGATAGAGCAGAGTGAGTAAAAATAAATGTAGCTCTTTATTGTGGAGCACTCAAAACATTGCTTTAAAGAAATTACAAGGTTAGAGAGAATTATACTTTCAAAGACAGTACTCTGATTTTTTGAGGCCCAAACACTGAAAACACTTTAACTACTTTATGAAAGGGTGTACTGGCAGACACTGCATCAGCAAGCAGCCATGCAGCATTTCATCAGCCACGAGGGCACTTATCAATCCACTCAGCACTGACGCAGGAGAGGCCTGCTGCATCCGCTGTGAAGGACTGGCACACATGATGTGCAGAACAATATTAGAAATGTATAGACTGTGTTTGAAGGATGCATGGGGAATATTAAGTGGTATTGTGCAAGAAGCTGCTCTGCACTCCCTTTCATGACCTGATAAGGATATGATGTTGACGTGGTTGTGGTTGTTGTGAGATCCAAGACTCCAGTGTTCGGAAATCAGAGCAGGGCAGCAGCGGATCATATTTAATAGTATGATCCCAATACTGACCGCGTTGAAGCACAGCATGTTCAGACTGTGTATCAAATTAATTGTAATCATCAATCAAATTATCCCATGGTTTAATCTCCCTGTGCTTGTTGTTTCTAGATGTGTTGTATAATTGTTATGACAAAAACGTGTGTGTTGATAATGCTGCTATAAGACTTTATGTGCTGCCAGTGCAACAAACGGATGTTAGCTGTTCAACTGTGACCTGAAATCACCCAGATTGTTCCACCATGGCCTGATTGGATTTAATGGCTCAGTTCAATATTTGTTGAGATAAGTCTGGCATAAAGTAGGAACTATTGACAAACTCACTGAACAACACTGCTATCAACAAAGCCATGGAATAGAGCCTGCTCCCTCTTGGCTATAAGAATTATGGGGAATTTATGACTGTATTGTGGCTGTCAAGATGACATTTATAGTGTGAGTTTCATTAAAAGCTGATCTTTACTCAAACCTATATGCTTGATTTAATGTCAGAAAATAATTAGGCAATTGGATTTCGTTTTGGTAGTAAGCCTACAAATAAAACCACCATTAGCAAACTGTACATCAGGCTGTCGCTAGCTTGTCAAAATAGAGCACTAGATGCAGTGCTGAGGAAAATCTTATGTCTTCATGATTTTAATATATATTTTATTCTGTTCTACCATTTTTATATTGAACTTCTTTTTGAACAGTCATCAGGACAATCTTTTTTCTATTTAAAAAAAAATATTTTAATAAAGTATTTTACCCCTGTATGGCACCACTCCTAAAACTACATGAGAGAAAAATGTAGGCAAGATCAACAACCTTGGGCTCTACTATTGTAACACAGTAGTTGCTTCATTATCTGAATGTAGCCTCTGCTGGTGGAAGTGTCCTCAGGATAGTCATACGTAGATGCTGACTCTACATTAAAGTACAGTAGGAATTAGAAATACGTTAAAAAGCCTGAAAAGGTCAGTAATGCAACTGAAGATATTTCTCTATGGCTCTTTGACAGTTCCACAACTCTGTAAAAAACAAGCTATTATGTGATTTCTAAGTTATTATAGTTCTTATGTTATACAGTATACTATGTATACGTATATGTATATATATATATATATATATATATATATATATATATATATATATATATATATATATATATATATTTATCCTTCAGTTTCTGTCAGCTGCTGTTTCTCGCTTTCCTGTTGTGTCAGCATGCCCTCAGCGTCTGTCATATCAGTGCAAATTCAGTGTTTCATAAACTGTTTGAGCCATGGGTGATGGGAGAATTTTTCAGGGGGCAATGTCGACTTTTTTGACGGATGCAGTACATCAGCACATCGCAGGCCAGGGTGATGGCTTTAAGGGGAATTGCACTATGCTGAATGATGGATGGCTGCTTGGTAACATGTGGCAGTGTCCTGTCCTCTTTACTCTATAGGTATTAGCATTGACTCCAGATGAAATACAGCACATGCAGAGAGCTTCCAACTTGATTAAAATAGATTCCTGAGAAAGTGTGATTGATGATAGCTAAAGGAACCAAAACAAATGCCAATAAGAACATAAGAAAACAAAACAACAGCAATACAAAACAGGGAGCAATAAGCTGGCCGACATAAATACAAGGATTTCTTAAATGAAGCTGCTAATCAGAAAGTTTTTGTTGGGGGCCAACATCAGCAGCCTCTCACAGATTTGCTTAGACATTTCACCTGGTCAACTTTTAGACATCAAAGCCCGTCTGGAATGGAAGTTGGAGCACCATGATGTCACTGCCTGACAATGTCCTCCTGTACTCGTATGCCACCCCCCACAATCAGCACCACCATGCTACTTTAACGCTGGACAGATGAGTGAACCATAGTATCAGCTGTTCCAAATGTGGATCTCTTTGGAAAGCAACAGTGGAAAGATGTGAGAGCGTGCCACTGCAGAGATAAAAGAGTTATTTTCTCATAAGATGAATGTTCCAGGATGCTGTCCTTTTATTCTGGGCTATTCTAGGAGTGTGCTTTGATAGGGCTTGGACATTAGATAATTGCAGGTATGAAGTATGAAGTGGGTGTGACTGTGAGACGTAATACTGCACAGTTACGTGTGGATTAAGGTTTTAGCAAAAATACAGCTGCACCGTGTGAAGTGTAACGCGATAGTTCCACAACCAGGGTCAGATCCAGTATATCTAGTATCCAAGGCCAGATTTTAGATGACATTTATGTCAACACTTGAGTTCTCTAAATGAATGATGCACAATAGCTACCCCCTCTACTGTAAATATTTAAACGCTGTTATTAACTCTCATAGGAGATCCCAGTGACTATTTGTAGTTCAATTTTCCAGGGGGCACCGATCAGTTTTCCAATAATGTACATGCATATGCCACTGTGATCTGCTCTGTGTATGTCTACACCTGTATCACCAATAGATCTTTGCATACCAGACACAATATTTCATCATCGTCTACCCTGGGCCGCCAAGTGAACGGCTGATAGTATGTCTGTGAATAACATGCCAACTATAAAAAGGCACCCTCTTGACAGTATTCAATAAGGGCTGTCTTTTTTACACATAAGAGCTGGTGATAAAAGACTGAACACATGCATGCATGCATGCGCATTCACAAAAACACAGACACACACACACACACACACTCACAGATGTGGTCTTGCTGACACCTCACAAAGGTCAGCTATCAGTAGCGGTCTAAATTTGTAGACCTTTTAAGTTGACAGAGGAAAGTGCTCTTTATGCATACATCAACCTTTTAAATAAAGGAACTGTCTAGAGTTAAAACTTTACAGTTTTCAAATGGCATGGAATGTAAACTTTTGCCAAGGATAATAACAATGTGATCGAAGCAGTTTTGACTTTAAATGGAATTTGTTCTTGCAGCAAAATGTCAATTAAAGTTAGCCCTGGGGGCAGTAGACCTATGTCAAAATAAATTGCCATTTTACACCTCTGATCAGACAAATCAGTCAAGTGTTATAAGCAGGTGCCATGACCTATCATCTTTTTGTGCCTATTGACAGTTAGTTGGGCGACATTGGTAGTCAACTTGTATGGACTTATAATACGATAGCAGCAACCAGACAGAGATGGCTGTACAAGCAGTTCTTTTCATACACTTGCAAAGTTAAAATTACCTTCGTTTGTCCGTAGGAACTCTATCCACATTATCACTTAAGACGCAAGGCATTTTTGAGTCTTGTCAGAGTCTCAAAATAGTCATTTATTTTGACATAGGTCTATTGCCCCTAGGGCTAATATTAATTGCCACTCAAAACCGTTTCGATACATGTCGTTTTGGTTCCTGATGAAAGTTTACACACCTTCCCATCTAATAATAAACCTAGTCCAGAATGTTCCTTTAAACAACACTGCAGCTTTGACACAGTCAAATGGACATTATTATGTCACTTGTGGTATTAGATGTATTTCAAAGGACATGTTAACCATAGCAGGAAGTTCCAATAAAAAATGATAGTGTATGCATAAGAACAAGATCAAAGGTGCTGCATTGTTTGATTTTGCTGTATTACAGCAGGTGAAACACTGAGTAGAAAAACATACAAAGAGGTTTATATTTGTCTGGTATTTCCAAGAGATTAGAGGATATTCCAAAAGTGCTATGTCATAGGGGTGATATCATATTTTGACTTTGCATCTCACTAGACCATTACTAAAAGTTATTACATATTTATGAGAAATAGGCTGCTTGTATTCACGCCCCAAGTCTTTAGATCTGTGTCTTATATTGTAGAAACTTTGCAACGTAGATAAATAACAGGACAAACAGATGGTTTAATGTGTAAAGGACAGGTTCACTGGCATGGCCACAGCCCACCCAGCTTTCCAGGTTCCACTCTGTAAATAATTTAATAGCTTAGTTAGTGTGAGAGAAAATGGTAGGTAGGCAGAGACATTCACAGTTTAGCCATCACAAATAGAAATGGGCATCATCTACTTTACTTGATCAATACTGGAGTAAAACAAATACAGTTTAAAGGGGACCTATTATAAAAAACACGTTTTTTTCTTGCTTTAATATATATAAAGTGGTCTCCCCTCAGCCTGGTAACTCAGAGAAGTAGTAAAGCAACCAAATTCTGCAGTGTCTGTACAGCCGCCGGGATGAGCCATCCAGTGTCACGTGGCTTCTACGAGCCGTTCAGATTCTGCTCCTGTCGTGATGTCACGACAGGAGCGTGAAACCACATGAAACCACTTGAAACCACGGCCACAACTAACTTCGCCGGCCGGAGCTTCCGCCATTTTTTTGTAGCGGTGTATCGCGCCATTCGCGTCATCGTGTCATCGCGTCAGGCAGCCAATCAGCACAGAGCCTCATTATCATAGCCGCCCGTCCACTCAGAATCCCACATAGAGAAGGAGGTTAGAAACGGGGAAGATAAAGATATGGCTAGAGACAAAGGTTACAACCAGTGTGGGGACTAATGTATTATTTAGTTACAGTAACTAGTTACTATTTTTCAGTAACTAGCACAACACTGGTTACCACACACATTTATCTGCAGATGAACCACAGTTATAAATAGTAAACAGAAACACTTGAAATTATGATTGTTTTTTTTGTGTTGTTTTTATTGTATGTTTTTTTACTAATGCAATTTTACATTATATTCTATAAAAAGTCCCATCTAGGAGAAAATCCATCCATCTGTTGTCTGTGTACACCTTTACCCCGTTCAAGGTTGCTTGTGGTTGGAGCTTACCCCAACCATACCCTAGTTAGCCAACCCATTGCAAGGCCAACAAAAAGAGAAGGACAAGTAGGAATGCCCACAACCAGAGACATTTAAGAATTGATAGTAAACCTAACATGTATGTCTACCATTGTGGGGAGAAACCAGAACACTGACAGAAAACACATACTGTAACTAGTCAAAGACGTGCACTAATCAAGATGTAAGCCATGAACCTTTGTCCTGACACTGCTCATTGGTTTTCTGAAGGGTGGTGTAATGCATTGTTTTTCCACAGACTGTAAAATAGAAAAAAAATAAAGAATATATACTTTATCCTCATACGGCATGCTGCCGTGTTGTTGTATAAGTCGATGTCAATTAAAGCTAGCCATGGCTGCCAGCTCTGTCAACCGACCCAGAGCTACTCCACATGATGTGTCTGTTGCAAAATCAGAAATTACCACTGCGTTTAGTCAATGCTGGATTAATATAAACTGCCAGTTACAAACGATGACGACTAGCCATTGGGTGAGTTGATTGTCAATCAAAAGATTACGCCTCACATTATATATATAAATGTATTTCTAAAAATTCCCCTAATGCGGTTGCAAAAATAACGGACACCCTTCCAAGTTGTCATACATATGAAATTAAACAACAAGAACAAAGGCTGCAAATAGGTTTATTGAAACTGCTTAAAAACAGGGGATGTTTAATAGATTTTTCTGTTTTAGAATTTATCAGATCAATATCAGCTGTGACTTATTGGACCAAAGTTTTGCCGTGCATATATTATATATATATATATATATATATATATATATATATATATATATATATATATATATATATATATATATATATATATATATATATATATATATATGTATACACACATATATATACGATAAGTTGTATAAATCACCTCATGCTGCATTTTTCTGTCTTTAAAGTGGGTGACACAAAGTTTAAACCCCTGTCAAAAGAGCTACAGTCCTTGAAAGACAAGGGTCGATCAAGCGGCTGACTCCACCCCTAAAACATTGAAAGATGTGCCTGATATGGAGCTTTTCATCTGTTGGATATCTGTTGTATTTTAACCATAGACAACAGAAATAAGTAGGCAACAGAGCCGCGATGTCACCTATTTTTTCTTATACTGCGTGACTCTTTATTTATTTATTTTTTCACCTTTATTTAACCAGATAAAAGACCCATTGAGATCAAGACCTCTTTCACAAGGGTGACCTGGCCAAGGAAGGCAGCAGCACACGTCCACAAATAACACACAAATAACAGCAATCACAAAATAGACATTACAATGAGAGTGCAAACTGTTTTAGCAAATAAAGTGCAGTAGTGGTGACTTCAGTAACATGTAAGAAAAAAACAACAACTTCAGTAATGGCACATGTAGTTTAAAAACACAGGCACTGCTGAAAGGATTCTCGTTGTCGGTCTTTTAGAATAGAGGGCTTCAAGTGAAATAAGTTCAGACATTTTCAGTTCAGATTGGAGGATATTCCAAGCAGACGGTGCAGAGAAACTAAAAGCTTTTTTCCCCAAATCAGTCCGAACACGAGGAACAGCCAGGTGCAAAATGTCATTTGATCTTAAAGCATTTAAGCAAGAACAGGCAGAAAAGTAGCTGATATCAGAAACTTTCACGCTCTGAGGGAAAAACATGCCTTGTTTCTGTAATAGAAACCGAGTTTCACCCTTAATTTAGAGACCAGATTTTTAATGTGTGCTTTAAATGTAAACTCCCCATCAATAATTAATCCCAGGTATTTGTAGCTAGTGACCAGCTCAAGAGCTTTACCATGGATGGACAGTTTTAATATGATGGGGAGAACTGATGAATTTGAAAAAAACTTTGGATTTGTCAGCATTTAAAACCAATTTCAGTTTCTCCAGATGAGACTGCACTACATCAAAGGCAGACTGCAAGAATTCCAAAGCTTGTGCAATTTAGGGGTGAGCAGCAGTAGATTACACAATCATCCTGCCTGAGAAGCCAAAGTTACCTGTGGCTACCAGCTCCTTCAGCTAATTAGTACCGCAGTAGCTGCAGAGCTGCCAGCAGATGTTTTCAGTGGAATAGATTTTGTTTTGATGGAAAACGCCACAACAACTGCTGCATTTAGATAATGCTGGGTTTCTAAAAAGTTTAATTGTTTCAGTAAATGTGATAGCATGATGATGACTAATGAGGAAGTGATAATGGGTAGACATTGGCTGAGCCAACTGTCAATCAAGAGGTTACGCGCACCTAATATTAAAAATACCTTTCTGCTAGAAAGTTGAGCAATTAACATGGGAGTCAGACTGATTTATGGGAGTCAGTTTAAATCGCTTTTGTGGTCAGCCTCCAGCGGCCAGTTCAGGAACTGCACCTTGTGTTGCTTTCAGGTAGAGGCAATAAGAAGATTGAAAACTGGCTATTGATTTTGACCACAATACTTCACAGATATTCTTAGTAAGATGTTTAGGAAAAGAAACCATTTCTGCTTTTGAAAAAAAATCAGAATAGGTCTCCTTTGACCTAATTTCCTAATTGGTCACCTTTCATCTTTGGCCCATATCTCTCTTTATTTCAGTCTTTTGTATTAATCCTGGGTTATTAGGGTTTAAGGTTTTTTTTTAGCCTCATGGAATTATTGGATCTACTGAATCTTTCCACCTCTTGTACGAAGGCAGTCTTTTGTTTGTTCCTGCTGCAAACAGAAGGCACAGTGCACACTTTCCTGTTAGTGAGCTCAAGCCGGTGTTCTGCCAATTTCTGCTGCTTTGCCAAAAAATGCTACCTAATGGTTTTCTACCTTTTGTAGAGCTACCATTTTACTGTGTTTTACTCCCTAGCCCCCTTCCTTTTCCCCCAAGTGGTCCTTGTTGCTTGCCAGGCCGCCATTGTAAATAAGAATGTTCTTTATGACCTGCCTGGCTAAATAAAGGCCAATGAATGAATGAATATCAAATAAATCGATAGAATTGTAGTTTTCCCCCTCTTTATCGTATAATGTTCACAAAGGGTAATGCAATTCATGTCATGGGTAGTGTATTTCAGTGGCGTAGCCACGGGTGTGCCAGGGTGTGCCAGGGTGTGCCGGTGCCACCCACAGAGACAGCTGGCACCCAAAAACTTGATGCATTTGTTTTGTTATAGTTTTACTAACATATTGTATTCTAAATCTAGGCTATTAGTATGTGAATCATGATGTTCAAAATAATTCAAAATAAAAAATCTTATTTTCGCATGTAAAAACTTTCACTATGTTCGCTTCATTGGGCACGCAACGTGTGTGTGTGGTTATGTTTTTGTGATATTTTCTTTAGGACAAGCATAAAGTGTGGTTATTTTATTACTTATTATTATATTACGGTATATATATTATGATACTTATTATTTATTATTGATTTTATTTGAGAGCATGTCATATGTACTCTCAAACATGGATATGTTTTTTATGACTGATGAGATGTGGAGACGTGTGGATATGTTTTGTACTGTTAATAATGTTGGATATACATGCTTTTGAATGTTTGTGGAAGTGTATCGTCCAGTTTTATTGAAAATTAATTTGGCACACCCATACTTTGCTAGTGAACACCCAATGTTTATTTTCTGGCTACGCCACACTGGTGTATTTTGAAGGATCAAATACTCAACATCCCATATTATCCATTTCACATTGTGCAAGAAATCATGGACGGTGCCAATCAAACTTTAAAAAATCCACTGTGCGCTTGCGCAGAACCACACAAAGTAGCATTTCTCGGCAGGGAGCGAGGATTGGCAGAACACCGGCCTCGTGTCCCCTGCAAACACTGATTTGAACCGCGGCCGTTGCCATGGCTACGCGGCGACCCAATGACAAGCTCGCGGCCAGTCACTTCGCTGAATGAAAATAACAAGAGGCCATTTTGGCGCACGAAGTCACGGCATCACTCACTAATAAACAAAACGGAAACGAAGGATTTCTGCCCATTTCTGGACTGACGCGACCGGTGTCGGCTCGGCAAAGCCCCTCTTAGGCTTTTGTCTTGTGAAAGGAGGCGGGGGGGTTTAGGTCCGCTTCACCGCATTGCTATCCAGGGCTCGGTGACCCCCGAGGGGGGAGATACCTTTAATAGCCGGCCGACATGGCAGGTGTACGGTTTCATCACACCGCCGCCCCGCTGCATCCAGCTCAGTCTCTGTAGCTCGCTGTGTGTCTGGGTGTTTGTCGCCTCTGCGCATTGTCCAAGTGAGAAGTGAAGTCGTTTCACATGGAGGAGCCTTATTTCCTGACGAGATATCGGCGGAATTCGGGGAGTTAAGTGAGGCGAGTGTTGAGGTGAGTGAGCTGACCATCTTTGTCCATCTTCCGTTTTTTGCTCGGAGCAGCAGCTGCTGAAAAAACCCTGGATTTCATGGTATTCAAAGAGGTGAACGGGCTTTGTAGCACCCTATACTGTAATAATTTCCTGAAAATGTAATAATAACGCCTGGAAATGTAATACAATTTGCACTTAACTCAATCGAAATGAATAAGATAAGATAAGATAAACCTTTAATAGTCCCACAGAGGGGACATTTGCAGTTTACAGCAGCAAAGGGGATAGTGCAAAAACAAGAGGCATCAATAGAAAAGTAATAACACAGTAATAATAATAACACACTATAAACACTATAAACAGTAAACTGGTATACAATAATAATAATAATAATAATAATAATAATAATAATAATAATAATAATAATAAGAAAGATAAATAATAAGAAATACTAGTATATAAAAAGATAACAGACCGATATTTACAGATGGATATTTACATAATTGCACGTTGCAGTGAGTGAAAGATATTGCACATTATTTCCCTTATACATTTATTGTCAGGTTGTATGTGGTCTACTGTGAGCTTTATTACAGACTCAAAAAGGTTCCATATAAAATACATACAAATTACTAGGTCACACATTAAAATACATGCAAACATCTGTTCCAATGTTTCCATAGTCCAGACGTGTATACCTTGTATCACTCCGTTTGATGTTAGTGAGTGCAGTTATTAGACAATTTTCTGACTCATGGAGTCGACACATAAATTTAAATGTAAAATTCCTCAGCAGAGCATGGGAGGTGGGGACATAACAATGAACAAATAAAGTGCTTGCACTTGCCCATCTTGGAAGCTTAAGGAAAATGTAATAAAAGCCAATAATGTAATAACTTTCCCAATAATGTAATAAAATATCCTGACGGATATTGTGATAACATTTTTTAACAATAATGTAATACCTTATTACGTTATTGGGAATTTATTACATGCTACTCAAAGTCTGCAATTCAATTTTGTTTCAAATCCAGTGTATATGACATTCTTAGATACTTAAAACGCAAAATGTAGAACTCTGGACGGAAAATGAACATCTATATTACATTATTTGTCAAGTATTACATTATCAGTTTTGGAAGAAAAAAAAAAGACACCTGAAAATGTAATAAATTCCCAATAATGTACAGTAATAAGGTATTACATTATCGGTAACAAATGTTATTACAACATCAGTCAGGATATTTTATTTTTCGATTGAGTTAAGTGCACATTTTATTACATTTTCAGGCGTTATTACATTTTCAGGAAATTATTACATTATAGGGTGCTACAGGCTTGTTTTGAGTTCCTTTAAAGGCTTTGGGGAGAAGCATTTATTTTCTAGATGTAATCTTCTGGGTGCGAGAGACTGATTCAGCTCATTGTGGATGCGGTTTGCTGGCCTGTTTCCATAAAGTCTGCATTCCGCTGGATCTCTGCTCCCTGTGCATCAGAGGAAGATGCGGTCTGGACCACGATGGTGATACATGCTGAAACCTCAAGCTTTTAAGCTGTGGAAACATATTGACTGAACATTAGCGGTAAACTCCACCAGCACTTGATAAGAATCCCCTCTTGAAAACAAGCCTGGTAATAATAAACATATAGATTAGATTAGATTGTCTTTTATTTCTTCCTCAATGGGGAAATTCACTTTGTGCAGCAGCACTACATTCAACACACATGCAGGGAAAGGGTAAAAAAAAGTAAAAAATATATAATTACAAAATATAAACAGTATATACATTGGAAGGAAAAATAAAAAGTAGTGCAGTGCGGGAAAGAAGGAAAAACAGTGCAAAAAAAGCAGGTAGTAAACAGATATCAGCGTTTGTCCTGCATCCATCATGATGTGTAGATAATCTCTATTGTTAGCTTGGATTTAAACAGCGGTAGATAAAGTAGGCTACATGGGTCGAAACCAGCCCGACTCTCTCTAAGGTTCTTTTGATTTTATCATAATTTTATATCCTTCTTATCAATTCTTTCGCTATCCTTCCTTTTTTGAGTTTTGTGTTCCAGTCTCTAGCGTCCAAAGCAAAGGCTTCAGACAAATTCAACATACCTTTGATGCTGTCTGTGAAAAGGTATGTGGGGATGATGTAATAAGGAAATGGTTAAAAGGTCAGCAGCGGTGGATGGTATCTACAGGAGCAATTTGAATGCCGGGTTAACAGAGCCATGTGTCCAGGCCACACAATGTGTAACACTATCACTCCCAGTAGGTTTTCCTGCGAGGGTACGTTGTTCTACATGTTCTATTTTGTACATGTATGTAGGGTTTACTGGATGTTATTTTGGCTGTGGTAGTTTATGTATTTATGTGACTGCATTCTGCTGCCTGGTGGAGAGGAAGCAACACAGCGGGATGCAATATGATGAGCAACAGTTGGTGGCTATCTGTCTTGCAGGGGACTGCAGCGCCAGGAAACCTCTCATAGCGGCTTAAATATACACACTTAATGAGTGATCACAGCATTTTGATGTGATTAATGGCCAGTGTGTCATAAATAATGTTAGTATTAAATCAGTTGCACCTGCCAATTTGGTGAAATAGCAAGGAGGATGTGTTTTGTACATGTGTGATGGAATGATGGATTGGAGAGGAGAACAGGGGAACAAAAAAGGCCATTGGGGAGTCAAAGAATGTGACATTTTATCCTGAAAGTCTACAATGTAGCAGGGGCTTGCTCAACCTATGCTCATAGGTCACGCTCTTTCATTTGTCGCTCTCTCTCAGACACTTCTCTTTTAATTTTCTTTTGTTTATCTTTTGTTTTGGAACCTTCTCCTTTCTCATTGTCTCTCTGGCGCTTGTGTTTCCCACTTCATTTCCTTTTCTCTCTGCCTTTGTTTAGAGGTTTCTGTCATGGCAGGCTCACATGGAATAATGTGAAACCCTTGACTCATTTAAAATCTTAACTGATAAAAGACACTGACGTCAGGATGTGCTCACTCCCCTGAGCTTCCGTGACCTTTAGTAGCTATGATTCATCAGTCAAAATTGGTTTGTATTTAAAAGCTGCTGCAGGACTCAAAGGTAGGTTTTAAGTTTGCTTTTGATCAGTCATTTTAATGGATGCTCTGATGGTCTAGATGCTGGTGGTCTAGTGCGAAATCAAGTCTGTATTCCCATGTACAATATATACTAGTTGGATACTAATTCAATATTGTGGTGTTTAATCTATTAAGTATCTGTAATAACCAAAAAGTAAGTTTATTATAGGGTTAGGTTGATTTAAAAAAAAAACAATTATAATGCGCTTTAAACTCATCATCTGACCAGCATGGAGAAAGTAGTGGTCTTTCTCCTGCTGAGTTAGGTGAAAGAGTAAGTGCCCTGAGTGTACAGTTACATTCATTTAAATCCAGAAATGCACTGTGTCAGGCCTGGTTCTCACTGGCAGCAGCAGCAATGCGGTCTGGACTTACTTTTGTTTTTCTCCATACTCAGTGTTTTAGAAACTGCTGGATTTATGAAGTTTTGAGAAGATGTGAGAATCAGTTGGTAATGTTTTCATCTAATGATGTTCTTTTGGCAGTTGTAGAATTAGACATATACAAATTATAAGTGGTGTCAATTAAAATGTGCTTTTCAACATCTGTGGATACAAAAATTGGAGCCAATTCTGGATATTTTATTTTGAAAAGTGGTCACGTTCTCTATACCATCCTTGTGTCTGACTTCCTCCCAGCTCTTTTTGCTGTGAGTAAATTGATGCAGCTTAGCTGCAGTCTGAAGCCAGAATAGACTTGACATGTCAGAGCGAGGGGTTGCTTCTTGGATGCTTCTGACTGCGTGGCGCCGCCTTTAGTGGGACCACTCTCGTTGACTTCACTGGTTGCAGTTCACAGTGGCTGGTGCAGCGCAGCTGTTTTGCAGCTAAATTTCAAATGATGATGTGAGTCAAGTTTTGTGTTTGTAAAAATATCACTGGCAGACGTTTGGCGTATTTTAACATTTTATTTTTTCTTTGCATTATATATAAAAAAAAATAAAAAATCACTCAGCACATTTAGATTTTTTCCACTGCTGTACAGTATCCAGTTAACCTTAAATTGAATATGCAAATCATCATTTTTTTTTATTTTTTTGTACTTTTCCCAGGTTTTAGTATTCTAAAATGACTCTTACTCCATGCACAGCTCTTCTGCTTTTTATATCCTGCCACTTGCCTAACTGGGAATGGCAGGGTCTTGCAGGAGCTGATAATGAATTAGGTGTTGAAACTGTACGGGTGAGACCATGTCGACGCGAATACCGTCATTTGGAGTGGCTCGTAGGTCAAAGTGTCAGTGTGTTTGGGTGTGAGTTTGTGTCAGTCACTGTAAATATAGTTTGCTCAGGAACTTTAATGAGATAATTCATGTGCTCATGTTGATTTTAATTGTTTAAGTAATCGCTTCACTGGCAAGACCTGGCGGGGCATGCTAATCCAAGTCGGAGTTCAAGTTAAATGAATGCAATCTCAAACATTCATCAGATGTTGTTGTAGATCTCCAGTAGTCATCTGTTGTAAAGTGTCATATATGTTACAGGATAAAGTGTGTACTTGATTATATCTGTAATAGGACGGGGGTCAAGACTTTAGCACACGACTTTATTGCTCCCCTGATACCGCCCTGATTGTGGCCCCCAAGATTTCATCATTAGCACCTGTCAGTTGCCAGCTTTTCACCATACCTCAGAGATCCTTGGCATATGACCAGAAGTTTCTAGAGGCCAGCTGTTGTTTGATCACGGCTGTTGATTCACTGATCGTTGCAGGGGTCTTTATAAACTGCGTGGTCTGGAGTTTAAGTGTTTGATGTGAATCATTTCTGGAGTGTTGCTCATAATTGGAGCCACTTGGACTCATGTAAATTAGTAATTTCTTTAGATTATCGCTTCATTATCGGAATGAAAACAGACCCTGATAGTTTTATCAAGGACAACTCCACCATTTCCATTTGTTTGATTTAAAAGTTGGAAAAGTGTCAGTACTTCTGTGAACATTAGTTTTTCTACCTGCGATTTAACACTTAAGTATTAGTCACTGAACTATTTGTGTTAAAGACTTGCAGCAAAAGCTTAAGGTATAGATCCAGGCACAAGTCACTGCTTTCGGTGTGACCTATGGTCATTGACGTACACTCATAGAGCCAGTGACTAAAGTACAAATTAAATATATATATATATTTTAAAAGTACCTTAAACAATCAGTCTTGGTTGCTGATTGATGTAGCCCCTTGATGAATATGCCTGTGAAAGAAGTAAGTGGATTTAGTTCAAATAGCATCTTGCACAGTAGCTGGCTGGCTGGTTTTAGGTATCCAGGCCCTAAGTATGAGATGCTAATAGCAGAAGTTACATCATCATTCTGGGAATAGCAGGGAGTCTGGGGTCTAGAGGTGCTTCAGGCTGACCTCTCTCCTGTGTATATTCGGCCTGTTTGTGTATGTGTGTGGTCATTTCCAAATATACATTCTTATATGGATTACACAGCAGGAAGACTATTAATGACACAGGTGAGTTGACGAATAGCTTTTATTTATACTTACAGCTTTACATGATGGTGACAGCACATGGTTTATTGATGTGGATAGAAAGGGAAAATGTTTGCGTGTCATA
The DNA here is from genome assembly GCF_033807715.1 of Cololabis saira. Lineage (NCBI taxonomy): Eukaryota > Metazoa > Chordata > Actinopteri > Beloniformes > Belonidae > Cololabis > Cololabis saira. The sequence continues at coordinate 25,683,157 of NC_084587.1, forward strand.
TGTATGAGTCAATTTGCACTTATGCACTTGTCGCAAGCTTTCTGGATGGGCGGTCAAACAATCAGATGCAAAAAAGTGAAAGAAAATCTCGTGTGAATGTTCCTGACAGTTTTTTGTTGACAAAGGCCACTTTACATCCGTCTACTCTGACAGTTCAACCCAAGAGGATTTACAAATCTATGAAATCTCTTTTAATTGCATGTCATGCTTAGTGATCATGTTGTCCTTCCTCATTTAATACAACCCCCGCAATTAAAATACATATGTGACATTGTCTGTACTTTATGACTGTGTATTAATACAGTTTATTTGTAGGCATCAGTGTGCATGTACTATGTCGTATGCATATACTATGTCACGTGTGTGTGTGTGTGTGTGTGTGTGTGTGTGTGTGTGTGTGTGTGTGTGTGTGTGTTTGTGTGTGGTAAAATAGAGATAGTCAGCCCTGTCACCTAGCCCCCACCAGTCTACATTGGGGGGGGGGATAACTTTCCAGTCTCATAGACGTGCATGCCTTAGTCTGAAAATAGCTGTATCTGATCACTGCTTCACCCAAACAGGGAACTCTCCTTCCCTGTCACTCCCTCTCCTTGGCTCTCTATCTAACTTTCTCCCTGTCTGTTGTCTCTGTGCTTCCCAGGCATTAAACAGGGAAAGATCTAGGAATAGGGCAGGAGACCAGAAGGAGACCCCCTGTCTGATGCAGAAGGGAAAAGAAGAGGGAACACAACAGAAAAGAAGAGAGTAGGAGGAAGGAACAGGGGCTCGCAGCTCATCTTTTTCTGACATCTTTAGGAAGCAAGTGTCCATTCTTTTGGTTTTATGAAGGTAAGATTTCATTTTCTAAGCTTGATGGATTACTGTACCTGCACTCTGTTGTTTGAGAAGTGAGGCTTTTGGAGGGAAATGGTGCAAATTTTTCAATATTCACACTGACGGATTTCAGTGTTGATGTCTGCACTTTTATACGAAAAGACAGAAAATCAATTTTAAATATACCGTATTCAGGAATTATGAATTTTCCTTTACATGTTTAATTGGGTTTCCTTATTTATATGAGAGTATTTATATTTCAGTATAGTTTTAACCATCGCTTTATTTGTCTCCTTGAATACGTGCAGATATTATAGCGCTGTCTACTCAGTTGTCGTTTGTCTATATTTATTTACTTGTTATGAGCACATGATTCTTGAAGGAGAATGCAAATTAAGAGATCCGAATAGATTTTACAGCTCCATACACCAATAAAGAATTGTATTTATCTTTTATGCCAAAGCCACAATTATAGGCCAAGTGTAGGATTTTTGTTTTTCGAAACAGTTGACGGGGGAAATGGTGTCATATAAAGTCAGTTGTTATTTCCGCGTTGACCTCAGAAATAGCATCAATAACTTAGATTACATTCTTAAAGGTTGAAAACATTAAAATGTTTTACAAGTTCCCATACCATTTGCCTAGTTGTGACATTTTATCATAAAAAGAGGACATTTAAGTTCAGTGTACACAAAATACCATGGAGAGTCAAGTTTCTCACTTGTGAAGTAAATCAGAAGAAAAAAATATGACGCTTCCCCAGAATTTCCTCTGTCCTCTTTCCTTCAAGCACCTTACCTGCCCATAATTATGCCCCAGAATCTCATTTTTCTCCTCTGATGCTTTCACGTAGTCCTTTCTCTTGTTACACCCTCTTCACGGTCTCCTGTTTCCCATTCAACAAAAGCCATACACCAATCCCTCCATTAGGCCAGTCTCAGAGGCGTTGAGGAATGTCACCTTGACCCCTCGTGAACACAGTAATGGGTGGTTCTCAGTCTCCGTTTGTAGTGCGGCCCTCGTGGTTTACCTTTCTTGGATCCAACATACAGAGAGACACTTAATCTTCTTACATTCCAATGTTACAGCATGGTGATTTTGTTATTTATCAGATATTCAATTAATTTTCAGTAAATATGTATTCTTTTTACAGAACTGAATAATGCTTTTGAAAAACTGTTTTTGGTAAGACATTAAGATGAGATATGCTGATTGCTTGGGTGGATCAGAATCTCCTCTACTGGCAAGTCAAGCATGTGTTGGAGAGAGACAGACATAAGGCAATTTAAAAAAACAAACAAACTCTGATTAGTTAATTGATTGATGTAGAACTAGGCACAAAATGTGTTGATGTGGGTTTTGTTAATGCAATAATTTACCAGATCGTTCAGAAATGCTATTGTTTCACCTCTCAGCATCTAAAAACCTGAAATAGCCTACTTCAAACTTTGACCCTTCTTGTCCACATTATTCCCTGATCCTGTTTGTTTAAAAGCTGATATAAAGTAGGACAAACACATTTAGTTGCTATCGCAGCAAAACTGTGTCTCAACTCAATAGTCAATACGAGGTACGGAGGTACATTAGAAGTTTGCAGACAGTGTGCAACATCATTGACTTGTTATTTTTATATCTAAGATACAGATAAGATAGTGCTCAGAAATGTTTGTTGTTCTTTGACCTTATGCTGAATTTTAGAAATAAAAATAAGATAAAAGAATGATGTAAAGGAAGATAAGTTAATAATATAATAATTATTTGTGATTTATAACTAGATGAAATTATGAGTACAGTAATTGATTTTTATTTTTTTCTTCAAAGTTTGAGCCACCTTACAGTTAAAGGGTCCTGTGTAATGGCATTAAATATAGCACCTCTGCTAATCAAGTTCCCCTTATCTTCATGGTCAGCACTTAACACTGGTACCTGGGGAATCCAGACTATGCATGAGGAATGTAATCTTAGACTCAGCTGATAGCTACTCTGCTTTAGTGCTCTCTGTAGAGCCCCAAATGAAAACTAAGTTTTAATTGTTTGTTTTTTTTATTTAATTTCTATATACACAAGGAGTAAATTAGGTTTTTGTTAACACTGAAATGTGGAATGCCACTATTGGCAAATACTATTAACACTAAGCAGCACTGTTCACAACGCATTAGCTGCAAGTGAAAAACAACTGAATAAAAAAATCAGGATTAATATCCTGAACTCATACCCCCCCCGCCCTCAAACATATTTGTGACAAACGTCCCACATACAATGAAATTTGTAGTAACATGTCATGTAGTAAAATGTATCAGTCATCTCTGCCAAGTTTGTCGACCCTTGCTACCTGCGTTAGGTGGCTATTACGCTACGTACTTCATGCTGTCTAGGGGTGAAGTGCAGGGAAAGTTTGTTGTCCCTGAAGCTCTCTGTGAAGACTTGCTGCTTTCACGGGACAAGTGCTTACTATTCTATGAGCAGAAAATGTAGGGGCAGGGTTTGTCCTCAGCTTATAGGGCTATACAGTAGTTAAGCATATTTTAAATTACATAATTGAGATTACTTTTTGACCAACAGTATTTCTCTCTTCAATACATTATTTGAGAAACTGTTAAACTGTAAACTGGTCAAGTCAGGAAAGGCTTCATCTTCGTTTTTTAAATACCTTTGACATTCAACTCTTGGTTGCAGTGTTTTTTTCATATTGCTTCCCTTTAGCCACGTCTATGTTAGTAGGTTATCGTTTGTTTGAAGCCTGGTCTGCAGTATTGTGACTGGCTTTTGTTATGGAGCTATTCAGTGTTCTCACAAGTCCGCTTCTTTATGTGGTTCACATGAAAGAGTAGCAAGCCAAGTTTATTTGTATTGCACTTTTCACGTACAAGACAATTCAAAATGCTTTACGTAAAGTTTTTTTTTTAAAGCATTTAAAGTAAAAGAGTTTAAAAGCAGAAATTAAAGATGGACAGACATAAATTAAAAATAATTAAACAAATGAGATGCAAGAAGTGTAGGTTGTAGTGCATTATGGTGGATTACTGAGATGCTGCAGTAAATAAAAAGGCTTTCAGCCTTGACTTCAAGCAAATGAGAGTTTCAGCAGCCCTGATGCATTATGGGAGTTTGTCCCACAGGTGAAGAGCATAAAATCTGAACCCTGCCTCACCATGTTTGGTTCTATCTCTGGGTACAGAAAGTAGGTGTGACCCTGATGACCTGAGGGTTCTGGTTGGTTCATAATGGACCAGGAGATCATGTATTTTGGTCCTAAAACATTCAGAGATTTATAAACCAACAGCAGGATTTTAAAATCTATTTTGTGACAGACAGGAAACCAGTGTGAAGATCTAAGAACTGGAGTGGTGCTGTAAAAAGCATTGTTTACTTGTTATGCTGTGTCCCTAGACTCTATTCACCAGACAACTTATGAAAGACAAATTGCTTTCATTAGTTACATTATTTGCAATAGGATTTTCTTTTTGTTATGATCAATCCATCTTGCATTCAGTGTGTATAGTTTTCCCTTTGCCTACTGAATACTTTTTGTTTTCCTTTCTATGCAAGTCTTGTCAGTGCTTTTTCTCATCCTGCCTATTTTAAATCTCTATTTCTCATCATTACCTTTAGAACAGCATACACTGATTTCATCTTAAGGTATATATAAATGTTAAGATAACAGACCCACAAATTGTCACATCCTATTCATTCCTTCATTCCCATAGCTCTGACTCACAGCACCAAGGCTTGTGTTACATAATTGCATTAGTGCTCTCAGGCCAATGCCTCTGCTCGTTAGTGGGGTTGTGATGCAATCTGCAGAACACACGGGCCTCTGTTGTTTGCAGTATGAGCAGTGAGTGGGCATGCAGGGTCAGCATGTTGACCCCCCTCCATCCATTCATACAGCTGGAGGGGGGTCTGCTAATGAGTGGCAAGGTTGAACAAACAAGGCTGATAACGGAGACTTTGTTGGAAATGGCTGTTGTTCAACTAGTGGCCGTAATGTGCTGGTAGAACAGTTACATGGCACTGATAAAACATTCCTTATGAAATGTCCTTCATGTAACAACAAATAGATTTGTACTTGTGTCCAAGAGAAGTTTAAAACAAGATTTGTTTTCAATGATGACTCATTGGATGTGTTTGGTTCTTCCAGTAGTATTAAAGTAATTAAAATATCTTGTTGATTTTGTTTTGCTAATCATTTGGCATCTTTCTGACTGGCTCAAGGTAGACTAGTTTTTAAGTCCAGCGCTAATGCTGACCAGAATTTTCACCTCTTTTGGACTCTTTCTTTACATTAACTTGCAGCTTGGTGCTTTTCTGTAATATTAACTGCCAGCCGGCATGTCTACATGGACCCTGTCTGGATTATAGGTTACTTGAGTGGGCCTGAGCTTGAAATGGGAAAATGGCATGGGGCCCTTATGGTTTCAGTATTATGGGCCCCAAATGGAAGTCTATGGGGGTGAAATCTATTGGCGCTTTTCCACTAGCACCTACTCAGCCCGACTCGCCTCGGGACGTCTCGTCTCGCCTCTACCCGCTTTGTCCTGGTTTGTTTTTCCATAGCCAGGTGAGAAGTGGGCGGGTTGGGGTGAAGCTGCTGTGACGTACTCGATTGCGCAACCCCTTTGTTCGCGTTGGCGCAGATCAGAAATCAGCTGGAGCCGCGAGCGGCTGAGAGTAAAACAGAGCGCCTGTGGATCTGATCGTTCCTTATCGCCCGTCTACATCCCTTTTTTAATTCTCTCGTCAGCCACCAGGTTTATGAACATCTGCACCTCAGAGTTGGATCACCAAACAGACGTTTGTGCTGTATAATAAAATCACCACGAGCCGCGAGTCGCTCTCGCGCTGATTCCCGCTTCCTGATTCAAACGTGTGACGGCCCCGCCCCCCGACCAATCAGTGGCGTGGAGGGTGGTGACGTCAGATATAGTGCCGGCTCAGCCCGGTTAGAACCTCGGCAGAATGGTTACAGAAAAAGTATCTGCTTGGCCGCCTCAGCCCGTAGTGGAAAAGCGCAAGACGGGGGCGTGGTAGAAGCGAGCTGAGTAGATACTAGTGGAAAAGGGCCATATGTGTCTGACGAGGGGGAAAAAAGTATACTAAATAGGCAAGAAAGGAGCAAACCTAAAATTCATAAGGATCCCTGTCTAAGTGCGTATGAGCATACACAGGCAGAGCCACCATGAAACCTGCAGATGAACCCATTTTGGACCCATTTTGCATCGCACTTCTAATCCACATGGGACCACTTATATAAATACTGGCTGGGATACAGTCTCTTCATTTTTGGTTAATTTGGGATATTAGAGCTGTTCAGTTATTTGACCGATCGTGTTAATAAATTAAAACAGCGCTGCATGAAGTTTTCAGTTCCATGGCTTTATCTATGACAAATTTGCTGTGAAGTCAAGTTGTTATTTTCCCTATGTTTTTGCCAAATATGCCAGAGAAAACTGTTAAGAACTCTTTGCGCTTCAACTGATTCTCCTACTGTTTGAGCAATGTTTTCAACCACCATCGTTTTGTTTTATACATTGCATAGTGCCCTAAAAAGAGTAATTCAAGAAAGTTGTTTTATCAGTGGCTTCCAGTTCATAGCAAACACATCATTACAGCTATATGCATTTAAACCTTCAGGAGTAAATCTCACCATAATTTGATTTTTTATGGTGAAAATTCCGACTCATTTAGGTGCAGTCATATAACTCACTTTGTTTGCTCTTTATTTGTGTGTGTGTGGCAGATATCACATGTGTATGTTGAGGCTGTCTGCCAATTTTTCAGAATGTCAGAATGAAAACACGAGGAAGAGTAAAGAAAAAGTGACCAAATCCTGAATGAATAAATGCTATCACTTTGATAGATATTATGTCTGAAAAAACGCTTAAAACTATGTAACCTATGCATTGTTCTGAAATTATACTAATTCATGTATAAGAGGGCTAACTTTGGCTTCTTAAATGTCGGGAAAACATGTCAAATTCTAATAATTGTATGAATACTGTCATATTACAGTACTGGTAAGTGGCGATAATCTTTCTGATGTGTTCCATTAAAGGATATTTAACACCGCAGCGAAGGTGCCCCCTTCACAAAGATTGTGCCACAAACACCTTAATATGGATTAAACCTTAATATCCACATTTCACATTGACTTTCATTTGAAAATGTTTTGCTGGAAGCTGGTACCAAAACATCAAAGTACCCAGTAAATGTTTTTGCTGACATTTCTCACGTGCTTTTGCTTTAAATACTTTGTCATTCTGCCAAATTGATAGAACATATAGACAAATAATATTCCTCTTATTAATTTTGGAATACAGATTTCATACATCCATACACTTAAATGTTCACACTAAAATTACTAAACCGTAAGTATTAAAGTTATTGTTTCCTATAAATGACACACTGTCTATATGTTTACTCCCCTGACTCTGAATAGGAATGAGTGTGGATAGATATTGGATGGATTCACGGTATGTTTACCTCGAGTCTTTAGCCAATGAATACTTTTATAATTCACAATGTAGTGTCAATATCAAGAACATTGGTCAGTTCCTTTATAGCTAGACTCCTTTGATGCCGAAAGCTTTTGTTTTTTTTCCCACCACAGCTCTGCACTGCCCACATTTTTGCCACAAAAATGCACAGCTAAAATAACTTAGTCCCCAATTCACTGCAGCAACTCTAAGTTCTGCCTTTTTTGGATACGTTGTTGTCCCCGTGAGTTTCCTTTAAGGTCAGACAAGTCTAGAGACTTGGCTAAAGATTTATGTTGCATCTCCAGGGACATATTTCCCTTGTTTAAAAGGGATTCGTTCTCACTGATTTCTACAGTTAGATTGGACAAATTGCTCTGCTCTACGCTTTGGTTTTATCCTAGTGTTCAAATTCCTGAGCGCTTGCATGTACTCACTGTTCAATATGGACACATACAGTAATATGTAGTGTTTCATAATAGTTAATTTAGAATATTGAAACTCACATCTATCAATATTGTGCAAACATGTTTTTTTTTTTCAAACTTGTAATAGCTGATAGGCTTTTCTGTACCAGAAAGGCTGACTAGAACTTGTCTGTCTGATGACTTCTACGTCTTTTCAGTACTTAAATAGATTTGCTAAGGAGCTTAATCTGTTGACATCTCGTGAGTATGTCTCAGTTGAAGAGTAACCACTTAGGGGTCAGGACCCTTGACCCTTTATCTGCAATGACTGCTCAGCCTCTACTGCTGATTTCACTCATAAATATTCACAAAAGATATTCAAAAGCTTTGTTAGAAATTGCTATAACATAACCACGCAACTTTAAAACGTTTATGATATTGCATTTAAAATTGTACAAGTAATTACAAGTTATTGACTTAATAGTGAAAGTTATTATTATTATAACAAGTCCAATGGTAATAGGTTATACCCTGTTATGGTGTTTATGTAACAGTAAATGCAGAACACGGTGCCCCAAGTAACTGATGTGGAAAGTGTTGTTTGTACATAAGAGGATATGCTTGGGGAATGTTTGCAAGTGGAGAGGAAATGCCTTCGTGTGGGAAATTAGAAATCAGTGTTGACCCTTCAAAGTGTTTAGGAATATGGTTTTAAATGGGACAACACAAGCAGTTTTCTGTGATATAAAAGGGGGTTAAATTCTGCAAAGCATATATATATATATATATATATATATAGTTTTCCCCACAATTGGTAATGAAACTCATGTATGCCATTTATTGTATGCCAGACCTTGTAATATGAATGGACAAAAAGTAAATGCATAATAATAAAGAGCATTTCCAGTAGTTACCACACTGAAATGCTCTTAGCATGGGAGTAGTTTCTACTAGTGGGATTGTTCTGTCTTGTAGGACACAGGATGTAGAAAAGTTGAAGTGCTTAAATTATAGGTAGGTGGTATTTGTTTCCTGAAACTTTGTTTTGTCTATGCCAAAGCGGCCTGAAGTGACTAATGGCATCCTGGCTAGAGCTCTTTTAGGGCATTTGGGGTTGTGACATTCATTGTTTTATTTGTCTACCCAACATCCTTACTGAATGAGTGTTGGAGCTAAGATAGGCCTTAAGTCTTATGGTCTAGCGTTGATGTGCTTATTCCAATCTACCTTTATGACATAATTGGACAGACATAGAGATGGAAATTCTCATATGAACATTTGAAGAATCTAGGGTCTGTAGCAGTCAACAATATAGTTGCTGTTGTCAGAAGAAAGAAAATTCTTACTAATTACAAAAACTCTAGTCTTATTAAGGGAAGCAGAATTTAGAAAAACACATTTCTGCAATGCACTAAAAATTAAGCTGTGTTTTTCTAATACTTCACATGTCAAGCTTCTAACCATAAATAATTACAACGTCTTATTTATTCGGTCTTAAAGCCCTTTAGAACATGGAAAACTGGGAAGTTCTGTGGGTTTCTCAACAGATTCATGTAACTTCTTGGTCTTGATGTTGGACATCCTGGATTTCTTTGGCTTTTGGATCTGACTTTTGTTGGCAGTCCCACAGCTATCACAGCCAGTAATTATGTACACGCTAGTTTCCAGAGTGGTATACCAGTGCTAAAATTGTAGTCAGCGGGTAACCACTGCAAAAAAAAAAAAAAACTATTAAAAAAACGTAATCCTACCAAATGTTTTGGCCAGCAGAAGTTGGGCTTGAATCGAAACAGCTTGTGGGAAAATAAGGGACCCTTGTTTGTTATCCTGTTATAGCAATATACTCTTTACTTATATTATAATTAGAAATGGTTGAATACTATTTACTAATAATTCTGAGCAATAGGAATAAGGAGCTTGCCAATTTGCATTGGCACCCCTTAATTATCTTTTAAATAATGCAGGAAGCATTTTGGAAAAGCATTTACTGAATATTGATGAAGCTAATGTCCCATATGGTGATGTACATATTTAAATGCTTGCACTTCAGTTAGTTTACCCCTGACTTCAGAGAGGGCTGCACAGTTTGTGTTTTTAAAATTGTAAATGGTTTATCTGGAGGAATTAATAGAGTTGATCAGAGCTACGACGCCTAAACCATTTTTTCCAGTGTCTTCTCTTAACATTGCACCATGGTCACAGCTGCTGTGTCGCCGCTGATCTGTCCTGAAGAAACATGATGCTGTCTATAATCTGACCATCATTTGGACACAGACAGCCTGCGACGCCAGACCCATGATTTACCCCCGTGTGTGTGACAGTGTGTGTCTATGTGAGTAGCTATTACTCATGTTGTGGGGACCTAAATATGTTTACACTGTCACATTATGAGACGTATCTTCTTCTTTGGGTCTAAAGCAAATCCCCAAAACGTAAATCATAAAATTTTAAATTGAAAATATGTTGTGAGGTTAGTGTAGGATATAGGGCTTATCAGCTGGTACTTTTGGTTAAGTTTGAAATAAGTGTTGATAAAATGAATTTGACATTTGTAGAGTCCCCTGAGGTGTGTGTGTGTGTGTGTGTGTGTGTGTGTGTGTGTGTGTGTGTGTGTGTGTGTGTGTGTGTGTGTGTGTGTGTGTGTGTGTGTGTGTGCGCATGTGCTCACACAGTTTATTTCTTGGAGACAGATTTATGAGGAAATGCTGTAGGACGATGAAAATTATGTATTGAGGGGCCAAGGGTATCCCACGATGCCTAGCTTCCTGCAGTCAACTGGAACCATTCATTCAGCCCTAGTCTTAACCATTTTTGTAATCCCTTCTATAGTGACAAAAAGAAATAGTGGAAATGAAAGTACTGTATATTAATTATCACAGGTCAAAATACCCTACTTCATTCTAGGAGCTCAGTTCCACGCATTTGGCCTTAAAGGTGGTCCTTGAGGTATGTGTGTCTTCAATGTGCCTCATGAAACAAGAGTAAGAAATACATGTGTTGCTGATGTCACTATTTTTCCAAAGCAGAAGTCTGTAGTATTACTGACAGCATGGAATACATGGACAAATGTGTTGTTGTCCATGATACCGGGTTCTTGTCAGAGAAAAGAAGATACAGAGGTTTGACAGATTATAACAGATTCACAGATTATCTACTTATTGGTTTCACTGATATGCAAGTTGGAGGTTTGAAGTTCTAAACCAGGAAGTGGCAACTGAATTTTTTTAAGAGTGGCACGTGGAATAGGGAATGGGCAATTGTAGTTTGAATGTGTGAAAAGCAATATAAATTGATAAAACAATTACTGTAAGTAATGAAAGCGATTACGTTTTTTTTTTCTATAGACAGCAATAGCATAAGAAATAGAAAAAGTACACCAATGTTGAAATAAGGAAAAAAAGTAACAATTGATGAAAATATTATCTCCCCATTTTTTTTAACTATTTTAGTTATTACAATTTATATTTCAACATTTTATAACTATTTTTTTCTTTTTTACATTTTCTCATTAATTATTTTTGGCAATTTATTTATTTTTTCTGTTTTATTGTAAACTGAACTCCAAATTTGCGCATTTAGGACTAGATTGAAAAGACGGATTTATGTTTTGTTTCCTTCTTTTGCAAAATTTTACATGAAATAAACAAGTAGGAGGTATGTCACTTTTCCCTGCATAGACATTTTTGAAATTAATTCATCTTTAATGTCAGGATTTTTTTAACCTTCTTATCTGGAATTCCTTTTTCATATTCATGCTTTAAACGAATGATTCCATCTACACTATCTAAACAGATAAAGACCCTGTCCACACGTACCCGGGTATTTTTAAAAACGAATATTTCCCCCCTCCGTTTATAAAAAAATTTGCATCCACACATAACCGAAGATCTGCGTTTTCGACCACATTCATAAGCATTCTAACCTGTAGATCATCTGCGGCTCCCGTGGAAGCTGCACCTCTGCGGGCTCCGCGGCGGCTCTGCGGGCTCCGCGGCGGCTCTGCGGGCCCTACTCCGTACGGTGCGCGTCGCCACGTACCCTACGGTGTAGGCTCTGCGTCCATTTATTTAATAAATAGCTTGGAGAACAGATGCTGGATCATCTGTAGTTCTATAGTAAACAAAAGTCGCACGTCAGAGCAGATTTGTTGTTGTTTTTGCGCATAATGTGACGTTCCAAAACGCAAAACTCCGGTTGTGTGTGTCTACACGCATCTACATAAACGGAGTTTTCAAAAATCTTCACTTTGTCCGGAGTTTTTTTAAACCTTCGTTTATTTGCGTTTTCGTGTGGATGACAGGTCAAAACGTAGGAAAATATCTCCGGTTTAGCAGATATCCGCAGATATCCGGCTACGTGTGGACGGGGTCAAAGTCAACACCATGTGAATGTATCCAGTAAAGACATAGGAACTCTAGTTATTTTGTCAACACGACAATTACCGACACAATCTCCTAAAAAATAACATCAGTTAACAACTACTTCATGTTTATGAATTTTTAGTAATGCCTGCCTCACTGATTTTTTGATGCTGTTACTTATAGGCATCTATGGGTTAAGCATCCAATACTGGCTGATAATAATCTATTTTTTACATTAAGAAATGACAAACACATGGCACGGAAATCACAATAATTGATTTCCCCTCAGAGACTGATAGAATATTTTGAATGTTAATTTTTAATTAGACTAAAACTTTGTCAGAACTTCAGAATGACTGCATGTAATTATTAATCTTGCACTTCAGCTTTGACATTTTCCACAAATGATAGAGATGGCTCTATGTGAGTGGCAAATGCATACAGAGTTTTTGGAGGCTTTACCCTGCCAGAGTGAAGAAGAAATACTCATTATAATGTAAGGGATTTATTATCACAGCTAAAAGGTATTTGTTGTCATAATGAGAAAATTATCTTACGATAAAAATTCAACTTTACAGTTACTAGGTTTTCTGTCTAGATGTTACTTTCCTATAATCAGATTCAAGCGCAGTGAGACTGCGCTGACCAATGTGTTTAATGACATATGTTTGAATACAGACGGTGGAAAAATGTAAATCTTCTCACTGGATCTCAGTGCTGCAGTTGATACAGTTGACCACAATATATTACTCAAGCGACTGGAGAACTGGGTGGGTCTTTCTGGAACTGTACTAAACTGCTTCAAAGCATACTTGAAAGTGAAGAATTTTGTGTCAATAGGTAACTTTGCATCTGAGCAGACTAGAATCACATGTGGAGTTCCCCAAGGTTCTATCCTGGGGCCTCTTCTGTTTAACATCTACATGCTCCCACTGACACAGATTATAAAGAACAACAAAAAAAACTACCAAAGCTGTGCAGATGACATACAGATTTATATAACAATGTCACCAGGAGACCGAGGCCTTGTACAGGCTCCTGATAAATGCAATGAGGAGATTAATGACAGGATGTGCCACAACTTTCTCCAGTTAAACGAAAACAAAACTGAGGTAATTGTCTTTGAAGACAAAGAGAAACGATTACAGGTCATCACAGAGCTTCAATTTATATACCTAAAACCACCAATTAGGCCATAAATCTGGGTCTAGTGATGGACTCAGTCCTACATTTGGAAAAACACATTAAGGCAATAACAAAGTCAGCCTACTATCACCTTAAGAATATATCAAGGTTAAAAGATCTCATGTCTTAGTAGGACCTGGAAAAACTAGTCCATGCATTCATCTTTAGTAGGTTTGATTATCGTATCAGCATCTTCACAGGCCTACCTAAAAAAAATCAGTGAGACAACTGCATCTCATTCAGAGCTCTGAAGCAAATCCTCACTAAGACCAAAAAAGCGGACATCATCAGTTCAACTCTGAGGTATTTACACTGGCTGCCTGGCTTTTAGATGATAGACTTTAAAGTTTTGATAAAGGTCTATAAAGCTCTGAATGGTCTAGGTCCAAAATACATCACTGACCTTTTGACCCAGTATGAACCTTCCAGACCCCTCAGTTCATCAGGATGCAGTTTTTTATCAGTTCTCTGAGTCAGAACCAGACATGGAGAAGCTGTATTCAGCTTCTATGCTGCACATGTCTGGAACAAACTCCCAGAAAGCCTCAGATCAGCTGAAACACTCACAATGTATTTAAGTCCAGGTCTAAGACACATCTATTTTCGGCTGCATTTGAATAAAGCAGTTCCAAAACTTAATCATATTTTAACTACTGATTTTATCTTAATTTATCTATTGTTCTTATTTCTTTCTTTTTTTGTTTACATTTTAAATCTTGTTTTTTTATCTATGTTTTAATGTCTTTGTACAGCACTTTGAATCACCTTGTTGTTGAATTGTGCTATACAAATAAACTTAAACTTGCCTTTAAAGATTTCACTGTGGTCAAAGACATGATCATTTTATCGCCTCCATCTAGTGGCATCTACCACTAAAGCCAAATTGTATGACGGTGCACATATTTATTTCAGAGTATGGATGTGAAACTAAAAACCGTCAACAGACATGATTATCAAGACTTTACTTGTCATGTTCAGTCAGGCACAAGGTGCCAAAGAGCTGTAACAAAAGTATGGAAATGTATGTCCTACGTTTTTACAGGTATTTACAGTATATGTGCCGTCATTAATCGTGTAACCTTTATGTCTAGTTGGCAACTAATCTGTAAACACAGTGTGTGTTTAAGTGAGTCTAATTTGTCATGTAGTATTATTGTATCAGCATATTTAAAATATATGTGCATTTTCTCTTCCATGCTGAGTAAAGACACTGAGAGAAAAGATGCCGAATTGTGCTGCAAACTCAAGCCAGATGTTTTACCCAGACATTTCACTCATCCAATTAAATATACGTCTCTTTAGACAGGATTGTAATGATTTAAAAATCATATGCACTTGCACTGTTGTGATCCATTCATGGAAAAACTAAACAAAAAAAAAAGAACAAAACAGATCCAGCCGTGTGTAAATATGTGTCTGTGTGTGCATGTATCTATTTGTGTGTGTGCATGTGTTAGCAATGTGTCAGTTATTTACATTCCAAGCATGTACGGTCTCCATGGCAGCTTCCACGGATATTCTGTCGTTATATTTGTTGGAACCCCTAATCCCACGATGACACATATGTTCTTGTTCTCACACCATGCTGGAACAGTCCTTGCTTTGCCTTTGGCTTTTGGTGTTGGTGCCATTTATATAAATCATGTATCAAGTTTCACCAGATCCAAGAAAAGGTCTCCATACAGAACAAGACAGACATCACGCGTGGGTAAAGTTAAGTGAACATAGTATTATTTCTCATTTACTGGTCCCTTTATTACTCGTGTGTGGTAATCTTACTGAGGTCTGTGTATTTTATTTGTCATCCGGCAGAAATAAATGATCTTACATTATTTACATTCCATTGGTTTAAACTGTGGCTGAAACGTCTTCATAGCTAAATCTGTTGATTGTCGTTGTGGCTCTTTTGCACTTATGTTAGGAGCTGTTTAGAAGTTGAAGCAAAAAAGGACAAGCCCGTATTGATCAAATCACTAAAAAGCCAGCTTGTAGTTCTTCTGTAGAGCACCTGTTGAGGCAAACATAGGATAAGTATCACAGAGTACTTTGAATTACAAGTAAATAACAGATTTATGCCCTCTGAGAGGTCTCAAATCATGTTTGCTCCTTCTTATTTTACTTTGAGATTCAAATCTTCTGTGTATATTTTTTTAAAGTCATTTTTTTATCATCCAAGATATGTTTTATATTTCATGTGTAAGAATATTGCATGCCTGCTTGTACATGTCCAATATGGGAGGCGGGGGCAAAGCAACCTTTGGCTGAACTTTTGACTTGACTTGCAGTCACTGCGGAATATTCACAAACAATGTTTGTACTTACAGTGTGCATGATTCTTCTTCCTGCAGACATTGTGGGTAAAGTACGGGGACATGATGAATACAATTTAGAGCTCTAATGCTTATAAACATCAGATCAACCTTTTTATTCAGATCATACGGCCTACACATTTTTCAGGACACAGAATTGTACATTAGTTTAGATTTATTAGTTTGTTCTTAAATTAGTCAAGCGCTGTCTGCATCAGATAGATGTTTCTATGTTTATGCTGCAGCTCACGGTATCTAATAAAACTCACAGTAAAGACACATGCTTGTATGCATTACTGTGTGGTTATTAAGCAAAGCATATTAAACTCTACATTTTTTTGGGACTTTTTCACTCGTGTGGTACCGAATCTGGTCAGAGCAATGACGTCTGAATCCTCCTTCAGTCTTTGGATGTTGTAGTATCTCCTTTCTTTGCTCCAGCTCTGGCCAAAGCAGTCATGTGTCTGTGTTTACCAGGACACTGCATGCTTGCGAGATCCTCTTGTTTTCATGTTGGTATTTTGACTTGGAACTTTGATTTAACTGGTTCATCAGCCTCTAGAAGTTTGCTTTTTGGCATTTAAATGTGTGTTTTAAAAGTGACACCCACTTTTTTCCGGTCTTGTTCACTTAAAAACTATAAATGTTGAGAGTCTGACTCTAAAGTGTTGTTTTTTTCAGGAAAGTGTGTCCTACTGTACTAAATCAGTAAGAAGTGCTCTTCAGTATGAATACAGGTATGTCTGCAAAAACACATGTAGATTAAGGCCTCATCAATCTACAATCTATGTCCACTGGTATTTTGATTTTTACAATTGATTTTTGTTTTGCTGTTGTTGGCATGGATTCTACATTTGTGTTATGTGCTATTTTATTAGGTATAATGTGTTATTTTCCTCTGCCACATATTTGAGAAATGTAGTTATAATCTTGGTCACCTTTTTCCACGTTTATTCTTGGATAATTTTGTGCCTGGCCAACAAAAACCTTAAGCATCAAGTGTAATAAGCATGTTAGGTTAAGCCAGTTCTTTCTTTCTTGTTTTGAATACGTTTCTAAAGCTCTGTCCTAAAATGTGGCACTTATGCTGGGCTGAACTGACAATTTCAGTCCAGTACCAGGGATGAGTAATCAACGAAAGTGAAACAGCATACGTCAACATCATCAGCCTGTCTGGCAGTAGTATCTTGATTCATGTTGCTCATTTGCCCTACAGAATGAAAGCCCGCACAGAAATAGGGTTGTCATTTCTTGAAAGATGACTAGGAATATAATGAGCTTATTATAAGCCAATCAAGACCATATTTTCCTCAGTATCTTGGACTGGGAAGTATTGACCTAAGTTTTAGATAGAGGTCTATATTTATACTAATTTCCAAGTTTTTCAATGAATTTGACAAATATGTGAGAATGTATTTGTTTTATTTACTATGGAAGAAATAACTCTTCTTTCACCAATTTAGCTATTGGAAGTGTTTAAACAGTCACAAAAGACAAATGCACTAGTATTTAACCATAATTAACCATAACCATAAAACTATTTGGACTGTTAATTTCAATTTTCACCTTTTTCCCAACATTTGTTGTAATATTTGTTACTTATAGTCTCATTTAGAAGCTTTTATCATCACTGAAATTAAAAAGGAAGAAAATGTACACTTTTTAACTCCGTTCTTGAAATGTTTAAGTTAGTATAAGTAAATATAATACAACATATAAAAACATCTTTTTTTTTTACAATAATTGTTTAGTAGCAAATCCCTCAACTGATATGCTGAAATAAAAAGCAAACATTTCAAATGCATGTGTTTTGCCTATTACTTTTTTTTGCATTATTTATTTTTATTTCTTTTTTGGATGAAGACATTATGCGGTGTGTGTGTTTGTGTCACTGTGTACATGCATGTGCATGTGTGCTGCTGCTGCTGCTGCTGCTGCTTTGCCCTCAAAATGATCACCCACCTGGCTGTGATTTCCCAGATAGTGGAGGATGTTCTCGCAAAAGTGTGGCCTTGTCTTTTGTACTCTCTCCCATGAAGAGGGTCCAGAGCTCACCAAATCTAGGCACAGGTACTAACACTCACAAACATAAATTAATATATATTGGAAGGAGACTATTTTGTTGAATACCTACTGTAATATACTGAGGTCTTGAGATAATGTTTTAGTCAGAGCATGAGGTAAGTGTGTGAAATGGAAAAAGAAATGGCTTGTTAATGAAACTCCAGTTGGGGCTTTGCCAGTCTGATTTAAATAAAACAGCAATATGCTGTGGCTGCCTCTGTATGCTTAAGCAATGCTTTGACTGCAAATGCAATGTTTTCCTGTGTTTCTTTTATAATTGTTTAATTTATTTTTGTGCAGTTTTTTGGCTTGTTTTGATTCCTAACTCAGCTACGAATCATTACTTTCCCATCAGCTGTTAATGTTCATTTCCATTCCTCTGAGGAGCTTCATGTCTTCCAGATCTATGTCCCGTTCATCTCAGTTCATACAATTTAATCTATTCTCTTTTTTCAAAAGAGTTGTATCAGTCATTTTTAACATGGTATTACATAGCTCTCTTACCATGACTGATGGGGAGATGAGGATCTGTCCATGGATGAGCTTTGTGTGCTATCTTGATGATAGTGGTTGCTTCATTTTTATACAGTCACAGTAATATAAATTCATTTTGTGCAGTAGTGAAGTCCCAATCTGCACCATGATCGAAAATAAGGGCCAATCACATGACTTCTGAATGATCAGGATTCAGTGGAGATGATCAGATTTTTTAAATTTTTATTTCACAAAGTTATATTATTTAATTAATAATTATATACATTGTTTGTTTTTTTTATTTATCGTCTGTCAATACATTATGTTTCACTGTTAACAGTTACAGTTTATGTCAGGCGGGGTAGTAGGCTAACCGTTTTAAATATATTTAGCGTGTTTTTTACTCCCTTTTTTATCCCACTCACAACGTTATTCCTCTCTCCTATAGCATCCATTACAATTGCATAAAACTTGTAAAGTCAATATTTACTTTCCTCACTGAGGAGTTGGCAGTACTAGGTGACGTAAGCGTAGAGCAAAAATTTGAAAATGGGCTCCTCAGAATTTTTTTTTTTTTTTTTTTGTGGATTGCCCAAGTATCAGATCGGGACTCGGTATCGGCCGATACTCAAACTCAAATGACTCGGACTTGGGAGTAAGAAGTTGTGATTGGGACATCCCTATTGTAGTCCATATTTTGTGAGATGACAGCTTTTATAGATTTCATTTTGCATGCAGTAATAGTTTTCTTTTTACTTTCTGGGATGTATATGACTCCACTCTTATTATTTCCGTGTGTTTTCTGTTCCCCAGGTAGTAATTCTCACTCATCAGACTTGGGTAAGTTTCTCGTTTTCATTGTGGGGAATTTTAATTTGATACGCAACAAAAGAGGCAATGAAACATCACAAATACAAAAGAACACAAAATTACAGCAGAAGAACATTACATTAATTTTATTGAATTCATCTCTAGATTCATGGCGATCGCGCAGTGCCACTGACGGCCTCAAGAACGGCGATGCCACCAACTCATCGCTTGCTGCCAAAGGTTTCAGAAGTGTCAGACCCAACCTGCAGGACAAAAAGTCACCGACACAGGTAAAACATGTTACACCCTGGAATGACAGAACGTTGATCATATTAACTGTCCAAACTTCAAATGGAAGAAACAAAAAAATCTAACATTTGTCTGATTTAAGCTTAGTGACTTGTAAAATTGTCTGTGGAAAAAGCTTATTTATAATAACAATCATCACTATGGATAATTTATGTAAATCTCACTGCTCTTTATTAAGTTAAATCTGGAACTGTTTTACCATATCAAGTTCTGTGCTGATGATTTTTCTTTTTTTGTTGTTGTTTTAACTTACATTGGCTTCTGCTTATTATGGGCTAACAAGGACATCAGTCCCTTACCATTGCCACCCCCCAGGAGAGAAAGTTTTCACTTCTCACCCTCCAGCACAAATCCCCCAGATTACAGCACTGTTATTGCTCTGGCTAATGATTTCAGTCCTGGAACACTAACATTCACGAAAAATGACAAGGACGTTTTGAAAGAGTCCTACACCATGAGCAGCATGTCTTCTTACTCCTACACGGAGACCAGTGCAAACACACTTCAAGAGGTTAATCGGTCCACTGCCTCTGCTAATACAAATGAACGTAAGGTATCTTCCCTTAAGATAACCCCCGTCACTATACCTGACCCACCTGCTCACCAGAACTCACACGCTGATGACCATTCTGAGACCCAGATCCCAAGTTCCCCTCCACCTACTTCCCCACCTCCACTCAGTGGTCCCAATGCTTCTCCTCACCCAACACAGACAGCTCCAGTTTCTGTCCACTTGGGTACAGAGAATGTAAAAAATCCAACACATCTGACGTCAAATCCCAGAGTGGAACTCAAGGTCCCCGTTCAAGCCCGAAATGACACCTCAACTCCAGCTTCATCCCAGGCGGAAATGACAGAGCCTCCTCCTACAATTCCACCAAGACCTTCAGCTGCAGAACTGTTGGTACATAACTGACCACATGTTATAATAACAGAGCAAAATAATGTAATGCAGTCTTGTAAATGCTGTATATCCATGGAACATCAACAATGCCTAAAGGGTTACACACTGGTCACAAAACATCATCAAGCACAGCTAATGTAAAAGTTGTTTTGTCCGATTTACATTTGTATTTGTAGCCTTTACAACATATAACAAAGATCATGGGTTACTTGTGTGTTGCCCTTAAGTTTGTTAACCTTGATGGTTCTGTCCAAACATTGAAACATGTGTGAACTTGTACCGTATGTGTGATGACCAAATGTTTAATGTACTGTTGCTGACAGGATCATTTGGTGTTTTGCATCAAGTCTGAATTAACAGAAGTTTTTCAATTCACAGCATTACTTATGTTTCAGAAGGTGATGCTGCAGCCTCATGTCACAGCGTGATTTCACAACTACATTTCATCATCAACCAACCATACATGTTACTTCCACACGCTTCTCACAATGTGGCTGATAAGTGATCAAACTTAACACTCGCCTCCTCTCCTTCCTCTCTTATCCATTCCCTGTTACTCCAACACCAGGGACTACCTTCCCCTGACCCCACAGCACGTCACGCCCCCTATCGCTGCCAGAGCTATGAATCACTTGAGTACCTGTCAAGGATAATGCCCAAGGCCCTGACGCCCACCCCGTATGTTCCTAGTGGAGCTGCGGTAAGAGCCGGTGCGGTCAGCGGGCCTAACCATACCACAGGCAGCGGTGTGAGCATCGGTGGCTGTGTGTCACCCTCAGCATCCCCTGTGACAGTGTCAGCTTTAAGCCACTACTCCTCGTCCACGGCGGGTCTGCTGGATGAGCTGCAGATCTGTAGCCTGGACTCACCTGGCGCCTCGCCCACACCATCGCCCACTCTCAGCCATGTCTCTGCCTACACGTCCACTGCTGGCCCTGATGATGCGCTAACAACCTCTGTGGGCTCCACTACTGCAGCAGCCACTGTCACTAATGTAATTATCCAAACAACCCATATCTGTAACACACAGTATTACAATCATTGTTCCCCCCTTCCACCTTTTCATTTAATAATTAAACCAAAGTTCCACAAAGTGTGTGACTACTACCACTTTTTTACTTTCATTAACCATCAACTGTCCCCCCACCTGTCATATGTCAAAATCAAATCCGACACACTTTGCCCTCTTGTTGTGGATGTTAATGTGCTCATAAGAGTCAATGTCAGCTTACATACGTGTCTCTTTTCTTTTCATTTTCATATATTCCTGCCGTATTAGATGGTTTCTTAGGAAATTCAAATATTTTTAAAAATTGGCTCTGTTTTTTCCCATTTTTGGGTGAAACTCTTCATTGGAACAAAAAAGTATGGATCTGACAAATATCAGACAGTTATTGAAATCAAACTGGCAACCTCTGATTTTGATGTGGCAGATGATAAACTTTTGCAAACAGCAGTAGGACTCCTCACCTAGCATACTTACCAGGTGATCATGCTCACTGCAGACTATATTGTGTGGTCTCTTATATTATTTCTGCTTACAAGGTGTTGGTACTGGAGAAATAGTACTAAACAAAGTAAAATACTTAATGTTTACAAGTTTCCAGATTGCAAGAACAAAAAAACATTTTACATGTAGTTTATACTTGCCATGTGAAACCTGAACTTTGTTTTGTCCTGTAGTTGATTTTTAGAGCGGTGAAACTCCCTCTCCAGTGACAATGTTTTTGTGCCCTGATCAAAGGAACATGAGTATTTTCCTGAGATACCTGGTTCTCCAAGACAGTCCTTGATTTAGTTTTTCCTCTAATAACTCCAATACAATAAGAACGCCTCCCCATCAAATTGGCAAAACATCTTTATAACTAAGGGTTAATTCATCATTTGATGAAGGACTTTCTACAACGTCCTCCTCTTCTTGTGAAACAATTAGATGAATATCCACATGTCATGAAAATATAACATTGCTTATCCCAACTAGCAAGGAGACTAAATTCTGTTTGCTTTACTGTCATTTAACAGTCTCAGTCTGTCAGTGGCAAAAATAAGTTTACTTTGACATAAAAAAAATACAGTCGAGCTTTAAATCAGATTCTGACTAAGAACAGTTGTTGCACATCATTAACAGTGCAAACACAGTTGTCTGCTAATAAATTGAGCACAAAAAGAAGGAAAACATAGACCAGATTTAAAATGTCCACAGCTTTCCTTTAAGACTGTACGATGTAACGCACCACGTTAGTCAGGCCGTTAGCTACATAAGCACTCAGCTCATGATACTATCCTGATATCATTTTTTGCAAAGATTGTTGTACGGTAACTCTTGGTTATGGCATGGCTTAGCATGTGCATGCTGCATTTAAAGTTACAAACATCTCAAAAGTCATAAAAACTGAACTGTCATTTCAAGTTAGGCTACTCCACTTTGTTTGACATTTACCAAGCAATTAAGTTTGGATGTACTGAGTTGCATTGTATTGTCATTCATTACTCCAAGGGGTGTTGTTTACAACGGTCAGTGCAGTGAAGTGAAGAAGATTCTGGGTGTACGTGGTTGTGCTGCACATAGATCCTCTTTTACAAAAAAGCTGATTGGATTGGACAGCCAGGAAATAAACATCCATCCATCCATTTCCTATAGGGTCACGGGGTCTGCTGGAGCCTATCCCAGCTAATTACAGGCGAGAGGCAGGGGTCCACCCTGGACAGGTCGCCGGTCTATCACAGGGCCACACATATAGACAAACAACCATGCGGGCAATTTAGAATCTACTACACATGTTTTTGGACTGTGGGAGGAAGCCAGAGTACCCAGAGGGAACCCACGCAAGCAGGGAGTTGAACCGGGAACCTTGTTGCTGTGAGGCAACAGTGCTAACCACTAAGCCACTGTCCTGCCCTGGAAATAATCATACCAACATTAAATAGTTAAAATCTTTCTCAGAGATGTGTATTACAATGGCCACTTTCAATTCTCTGTTTGAGTTTCTCATCTGCAGCATTATGATCAAAGAAAAATAAACAAAAATCATGTTACTCACTCTAATTAAATTATTAATTTTATTAGCACTGCCGTAGCATTTCTTTCCTGTCACCAGTCTTACCTTGAAACTGACATGTGAACATGAAAAAATTAATTTGCATTTCTTTCAAATTAATTTGTTCTTTTTCAAAGTAATGGGAGAGCATTTTGCATAGGTGCCTCCCATTCTGAAAATATCACATCTGCTGTCTTAACATG
The DNA here is from genome assembly GCF_033807715.1 of Cololabis saira. Lineage (NCBI taxonomy): Eukaryota > Metazoa > Chordata > Actinopteri > Beloniformes > Belonidae > Cololabis > Cololabis saira. Next base: position 25,706,510 of record NC_084587.1, read on the forward strand.
TCTTAACTAATTAGTACGAGATGGATGTGAATGTAAGCAGGTTTTTTCTTTTAACAGTTTGTGTTTTAAACTTTTCTTTCTGTTTTGAAGTGATTAAGTAAGTGCCCCTTTCCCTCACTAACTGTTCTTAACTGTTACAGTCACTTCTCAAGTGGCACTTACTATGAATCACATTAGAGCCACTATATTTGTGTTTACATGTCCAGCCATTCCTATGTTATACCTGTGTTCTTTACCACTTGTGTAATATGATAACTAAGTGTTTTGTTAATATTGTTTGTTTATTTTATATTCACTGTATTGTTCTAATATTTTAGATTCTCAAAACTCATGTGTTTTGTAATGAATAATTGTCTTACTGTTGGCTTCTGGCTTGTGGGTCATTCCTAGGGCCAGGTCCTCTCTCACGCTATGAATGGAAGTGCTAGCCATTCAAAGAGGCCCATGTCTCCCCCGTCATATCCTCCACCTCCTCCCTCACTTCACATGGCACTCCAGGGACAGAGCAGAAGCTCAGGTGAGTCACTGCTCTTTTGTGGATTTGTATGAGCTGAGAATAACAAAAGTTTTTTTCCAGGCCATACATTTTGCAAGGGAAGCGATTACACTATCTGCCTATCTGTATCCAATCCAGAACTCTGGACTATCCCTAAACAAAACTGTGCACAGAGCTCAAGCATACACGAAATGTAAATATATTTTTTCTTTCCAGAAGTATGTTGCTTTCCAAAGCATTGTTAAAGTATTGATAGTGCAGCATCCAGCATTATCTAACTCTGTGTCACCCAAAGTTTGGTCCCGGAGGGACATTAGCTACTACTACTACTGTCATTTAGCAGACGCTTTTATCCAAAGCGACTTACATCTGAGAGAACAACACAAGCAGGAAATCACATAGGAGGGTAGCTGGATAAGTTCTGGTCAGACTGCTGCGATTCCAGTTGGACACAGGTGCTGCCATGTTAAATCTAGGGGTTTTTGTGTGTGTTCCCTTCCCACCCAACACAACAGTCCCTTTATACAGGAATGCTGGAATACATCTATCGGACATCTATGGACAGATAACTCGACCTGTGGTTAGATACCCATTCCAGGTTAATAGAGGAATGTTGTTTCTGGAAAGTCATTGCCTCTGCAAGCAACTGGAATGTTGGACTTGTGGTGGTGACAGAGCTGAGCATTAATAGATTTTTGAGAGAGGAGATGATTTCTTCTCTTTTTTTAAAGAACAGATTTTTTTTTTTTAAGTAGAAATTTTGAATAATCATAATCAGAGTTCACTTCAATGTTTCATGAAATATAGTGCAGCGATGAAGAAAATCTAAATGATTGAATAAAATCACAGCAAAAAACGAATGGCAATGTTTAATAGTTAAGGTAAAAGCATTTCCATATACACAATTTGAAAAGAACTCAAGGTACTTGAGAGAGAACAGCTTTGTGTCTTCATTAAAACTACTAATCAAAAAAGCTATTAACTCGGGACCTTGGGGTGTTGCATTGCTCAACTGATTTTTTTTTTCTATGCATCACTGAAGATGCATCCCAGTGCATCATAGTATTCCTGAACCAGTAGGAGATGAAAGAACTGAAATATAGAGAGTATATTTAAAAGATTCCAGAGAAAAACTGGCATATCTGTCTTCTCCTTTTTTTTGTATGTAGAAGGCAGTGAGTCAGTCACCAGAGAGTCTGTGGTTTCTGGCCACACCACCGTCAGCAGCACTGTGCCCATCGCTCGCTTCTCAGAGGAAGAGAAGAGGGTATCCGTCATTAAAGCCCCACATTATGAAGGGATCGGCCCCGTGGACAAGTCGGGCATCCCTATTGCCATTCGCACGGTGAGCTTGCCCATGTCTTTGCAACAAGTTGCTTCACATGAATGTCTTTTGACCCAATTCTGCTGTCTTGATATACGATCCAAGCACGAGTGACGGATTATTTTCAACTGTCGGCAGCTTTTGACCTCCTATTAATATCCCTTTTCGCCCTCACTCTCACTGTCTCTGTCTCTGTATCTCTTTCGCTCTCAATCTGTGTGCTTGTTATAAAGATGTGCTTTAGTGCTGCCTTTGCTATCTCTGTTAAGGCTTTCCATATGTTGACACTTCACTCACTTCCTGAGTGAGAAGGATTCAAAGGTAGACATGCTAAATTATACTGTATACTGAAAAACAAAACTACTAAAAGCAAAGAAAAAAGAAAAATGTTTGAAAGGGGGGAAAAAACAAAGAAAAAAAGAACAGATGCTCCTTGTTGTGAACCCACAAGCATTTTTGCAGCCCTTCTGTTTGGTAACCGTGGAGAGAGAAGCTGTAATTGGCCCGTCTCTTGTCCGTGCCAATGCTACATGCACGTCACACACACTCGCTCACTGCCTCGTCTCTGTCCGGAAGCCAAGCACAGTGCTCAGTGCTACTGAAAAAAGGAGAGGATTAAGTCTCTCTGCCATTTGATAGCTCTTTTTTGAAGTGGCTGTTGAGCTATACTGTTTACACGAAGACAAACATTTCTCCTGAAGTTTCCAGGCTCAAGAGATTGAATCCAGTGCTTTAGTTTTACAGGACCATAGTTTGTACACCTGCAGGGGGCAAAACTACACTTCTAACATGAATTTCTGAAAGCATCACCTTACCATACACACATGACTCATGCTATCATAGAGCAAATGATAGTCTCATCTGTGTTTATTTATGCATACTTTATATATTAAGACTTGGGTCCTTAAAAAAACCCAGTATCAATTAAATCTAATTAACCACGAAGTCACACTGTTCTAACTATTTTTTTGGGTGATTTGCTTTGCTTTTTTGCAACAGTAGCTGAACTTCTCTGAAGATACAATGTTGTAAGTGTCTCCCCTGGAGCCACATAATTGTGACAAAGTGTTTCAGGACAAAGCTTTTTGCTGCACATGTTAGTATTCTCGCTTCGACGAGAAACATATCACATTACAGAGATTATGTTGCTGTGTTTCAGTTCCGTACATTTGTAATAAAAATACTTGAATAAGTATTTAAATTGTTTGGACACCAGTTTGGTGTCTATTAGATCCATGACCATTTGGGTCTTTGTGTGATTGACACAGGAAAAAAAGACAAAAAAGTAAAATCAGAAATATATAAAGAATTACAGTAAGTGATCTTTAGCCAAAAAAGGCAGTTTAAGCGCTTACAATTTAAATAAATGTTTGAATTGAACTAGAGGAGCATGGAATGTCTCCAAATGTAATAAATTAATCCTCATGAATCATGAATTAATCTCTCAACGTGGTTGGATTATCTGAGTGAAATATGAATGTAAAAAAAGGCTGAGTGTGTTTTCTCAGCGCTGTAATGTTTTCTCTAATGGAGGGTAAATTTATGGCTTGCAATTTATGTCACACAGTTTATTTTGGATTTCAAAGCACATGAATTCTAATAGTAATTTATCTTTATGCAGACGGTGGACCGGCCCAAGGACTGGTACAAAACCATGTTCAAACAGATTCATAAAGTTCACAAAGCAGGTAAGGCTATACCAAAACTCTGAAATGTCCCGTTATGTGTTGAGATTTGATGACTGCACATCTTGGATGTAATTGGTCATGTATGCATGCAGTTTGCTTGCATGTGTGTGTCTTTGTGTGCCTGTGCGTGCCAGTTCTAGTCAAATCAAAACACCCAATCAACTTCAGTGCCAGAACTCATTAGATGCGAGCAAGAGAATCTGGAGCTGGCCGAGTGAGGGAGAGAAACCTCTGATGGACACAGAGCTGTCTGGGAAATGTGCTCTGATTTTGTGGGATTGAGGGAATCACACAAGCAGCACAAGGCTTGATTGTTCTAAACTGCTCAGGCTCCTTTTATGACAACCCATAAACACACTCACAAATTCACTCAAACACAACGCTTTTTCAAGATTAGGTGGTTTAATATGATTTAGATATTTGTGATGGACTTGATGTTTTGCAAGAATTACCAGGACTCTATATCTGTTTGGTATTTTCTGCTTTAGAACTGAAAGGTGGTTCTTATAAGTGTCTGGTTCCTGCTTAAGCTACTTTAGTTTTATTCAGTCCAACTGGACATTCCTATTAAAACTTTAAAAGAGACCCTGAAAAAAATGGGTTTTTGTTCATGGACAGAAGGGGAGAGGCTTTTGTATCTTGGGCAGTTACCAGTCTTCTACGGTGACAAATAATAACTCTTTGAAATTCCTTTGTTATTGTCTTTTTTGCAAGCTGGCTGAGTTTCTTCACAGTTTGTACCCTGTTTGCTATAAAGTATATCTTTCCACATATCAAAATCATTGTTTGTGTCTTTTTACAGATGATGACTATTCTGACACATATAATGCAACATACACTCTCATAAACAGTGGTGAGACTTTCTCCTCATTATATATAATAAGTAGTGTCTTTCCAACCCATATATTTTGTCATTTCTGCTTTACTGGTTTCATTGCTTCTTACTCCACTGTCTTCTTAAATCCTGTCCTTCACAGACGATTGCAGCCTTTCATCAGGCACCACCATGGCACACCCACCTCCTCGGACACACACCTACAGACCTCTGTCCAAGAGTCCTTCAGACAACGGAGGGCAGCTGGGCCCTCGGGAGCCGTCGCCTTCCCCCGTGCCCCCACCACCTCCCCCCATGCCATCCCTCCTCCAGCTCAGAGCCAGGGACAGCGATCGTGAGAGAGATTCACCAGACATGTAAGAGAAAATTCCTCAGCTGTAATATGTCAGTTTACCGTAATCAGCCATTAGAATGAGCAGCATTCTTCCATGTTTTGTCCTCTTGTGCCACCAAAACAAGTTCCTTCTCATCTTTACTGTATGAGGAAATAAGTGCTATATCAAGGGCTTATAAATTGCCAAGACTTGTGTAATCAGCAACAAATCCACCCTCCCACTGTTCACCCACTCGTCTACCAGTTTTAGAAAGTTAAAGCATTAGCAACGTTATTCTATACACAATTGAAATTCTCATAGTAATTATTATTTTTAGTTATTTAAAGTACAGAAAACTGTCATTATAAACATTGACACTGTTGCAACTGCTAACATATTGTAATGTCAATACCCTGTTGGTATATTCTCTGGCATCCTCTCTGAACCATTATAGACCAGGGCACAAGTCAAGCTGTTTTCTGACAGAAATGTTTTTGCTTTCCTTGCACCAGGAATGAATGGGGTCCTCCTGACAGAAAAGTGGACACAAGAAAGTACCGTGCAGAGCCCAAGAGTATCTTTGAGTACGAGCCTGGGAAATCCTCTATTTTGGAGCATGAAAGACCAGTGAGTGTTTTGTAGTTACTGACATTTTCCTTTGATCTGCAGAAAAGATCCTCCTGTGTCTTTCTTATTTTGTGTGTTACTGCCAGTTGTTGTTCAGGTAAATATTAAATCTAAAGCCGAACATCATGTCCAGTATCTGATGACATTAACATCGGAACTGATGCAACATTTTATGCAAAACGTTGTGGAAATCAATCAACAAAATTGATGCAAGAAGCAGGAATAAAAAGTCCCATACGGCCGTAGCTTACATACTCACCTGGACATGATCAGTTATGTATCATACTTTTTATATTCTGGGCTCTTGTATGAATCTCTGTCAGTCTGAAATAATGTGGGCATTAAAAGTGAATATCTTCCTGTGCTGTATCACCTAGTGATGGTACTAGTTGCGTGGGTTGAATTACGGTGCAGACAGCAAAGAAAATTATGTGCAGAGGTGGAGCAAAAGAATAATTGGAGGTGTCTGAAATTGCAACATGATGATGAGAAATATGTTATGGATGAGGAGCCTTTTCAAAAGTGTGAGAAGGAAAGCTTTTTGTAAAGGTTTGACATTTAATGTAATGTCTGCAGAGAGCACTTCTAGAGCAATAATGCATGAGTCAGTTCCTGATAGAGGCAATAAAAAGAGAAAGCTGTAGGCAGTATTCATACTGGCTTATCTGCTGTCTTTTAAGTGTCTCTTTTCTCCATTATTCAAGGAAAAATAGCCACTCTAAAATGTCTAATCCAATGTTGAAGCATCTATCTGTACAATTATCAGCTTAGAGAAACATTTTTTTGAAGAAAACCTATGGCTGGTATCTGTGTGCTCATTTCATATTAACATTACTGGTCGTCTCTCCTCCAGACCTCTTTTTTTGTACTGGTTGACTCATCTTACTGAAATCTCAGTCCTCTTTTTAGCAAGGGAGATGCAAAACTACAACATGCACAAAACATCACCTGGCAGGATTTCTTTTGGCGAGAAAACTAGCATGCATTTCATGTGGGAATAAGGTTAGAAAGAGCAGACAGCACTACACTGCTGCCAGCTTTCTTTTTTCTCTTTTCTTTTTTTTAACTTCATCCAGTAATGTTGAACAGCAAATATGTAAATGTGCTTTTTCATTGTTACGTCAGTGCTGAAGTAATAATCTGTGATGACTTTAACATACATAAGATGTGAAGAAAGGGTCATATTTGACAGGGTTTTTTTCAGCACCTGTCCACAACAAAATAGTTTATGATGCTTTTCATTGGAAGATAATAAAAAGGAAACACAGAGAGACAGAATCTAATTGGTGCCAGATAAGGAATATTAACTTCCAAATGAGTGAAATGGCTCATGTTCTGGCCTTTTCTGATAACTGACACATAGCCTAATCCCCATTTGGAGTGTGATAGTGTTTGACATTTTGCTGGCTGATGGTGATAGCACCAGTCTCCAGTGGACTGCAGGAGTGAAACTTGAGAAGCAAAAGGGTTCTGCATCAACACTTGTTTGCGTGAAGCAGTCTTCATCCTGGTTTATCCTGTACACATCTCACTTTGCCCATTCCTAACCATGAGATCCATGTCTCTTTGTGTGTGACTTCCCTCCACACTTCATTTCTTCTGTCTTTTCTTCTACTTGTGTCTCTCTCATACTTTCCCAGACCTATGATGACATAGATTTAGAGAACGAGCCTTGGTATAGGTTCTTTTCCGAGCTGGAGTTTGGGCGCCCGGTAAGTCAGGGCTTAGCTCCTCCCTCAACCACAACTCTGCCATAGACATCCACCATTAGATTGGGTTGGGCTAGTTGTTTGGGCATGTGGTTCCTGTTTGGTGCAGTGATGCCCCCTCACACACTATTGTGACAGGTTGTGATGTGTTTCTCTGTTGCTATTTTTTTTTTCTTTTGTCTTTTTTTTGCTCGTTGGTTTTTGTCTAGTTACTAGCAGGCATTAAAACAAAACCTGGTTACTTTTATTCAAAGGCCCCCTCTAATAACAATCAGGACTTTGATCTGATTGAAACTGCAGACTAAATAACAGTCTCAGAAAAGCAAGGTCAGATATATATTATCTACAAGATCAAAAGAACAAATCCCAGATTACCCGATCCCAAGGAAATTAGAAATAATACGTTGTGTGGGGAACACAGTTGAGCAGAAGCTATGTGGGTTGTTTTGTTATTGTTACAAAGATGGCAGACCTCACGTGTTCTGTATATGGCTTATAGCATGAAATGGGTTTCCATAAGCCTTCATTTCTTACATAAAGATGTCAAATTATGACAGGAGTGTATTAAATGTAATTGAAGATACCTCACTTCCAAAGTACCAGTAAGAATATGGTTCTACAGTCTTCAATTTTCAGACAGCTGCTTCACAAATGGCGGTTTGCCACTAATGTAATTAAAAAGTTTGATGCTTCTCCAACCATTTAACTAGAAAACACCATGATTACAAGGGGGCATTTCGGTTAACCAGTACGTTGGTTCTTTATTATGTTTTCTCTATGTCCTCTATGTGTTTGCTGCATGGGATTGATGAGTCTCTTGGTACATGCTGCTCTGGGCTGACAGACTCATTGCTGATGTCTCCGGTCAGTTGCGGCTGCTGCCCTCATGAATCACTTGCTCTTTAAAATTTTTATAGCTCAAATGGTCAAATATTAAAAGTGGACAGATTCAGATTAGAGAGGGAATAAATTATGGATGTGGTCAGATCCTCATATGCTGAATGAGGAAAAAGATTGTCAAAGCCAAACTGTTTCAAGGCCTTTTTTTCAGCAAAAAAAGAAACGTATAGATACATTTTTACATAAACAAAGATTAGAGTTTAGGGGATTACTAACTGCTCATGTAAAATTTTCAAGTTTATTCATTACTTTTTCTTAGCTGGACATGTGGTCAGACGGCAGTGGAACAAGATGTTTTAGATGAGCTGGCTTGCAGGCTAGCCAAAGTCAAAACAATCAACATTCAGAATCAAATAAAATAATTGGTCATTTTATATTTTATTTAGCCTGTTTATAAATTTGATCATCTGTTTATGCCTGCTAGTATTTTCCGTTTCTTTTCACTTTGGTAGTTTGGAGGAATGCTGTGTGTCTATCACTTTAGTGCCCTCTGCTGGATGTAGGTGGTGATAATTTGCCTGCAGCTTTACAGCAGGGTTTGTAAAATCAAATTACATCAAACTGAGGGACCTCTAGTGTCATGAAGACGTGCCTGTGACATGGCTTTAGCACATGGCATTAGGTGATGACCTGCTGTTTTGCTTGTTTGAAATATTCAGGTGAAAATTTCTCACAAGGAGCTGGCATGACATTTTGTGCTTTTTAAAGCCACGCTCAGCTGTGGGTTGAGATTTCTGCCTGCAATATTTTAAATGTTTCACACCACCTAATAAGCCCTTAGTGTAGATGGTGTCCCAACACGCACTGATTGATTCTGCCAGGACAGAATCTCTCTGTATACTGAGTGTTTATTGAGGAGACAAGCAACAGTTGCATTTTGACCAATTGAACATTTGACTGTGTGCATTAGTAAAACAGCACTAACATCAGCACATTTGAATTTGCAGTTGATTTGCACTCAAATAAACACTGCAGCTTGTGCTTCGCTTGGTTTTCTGCTCACAACGGCCTTTAACTCTCTGCATGTGTGTGGTCGATGTATATTTGTGTGTGTGTGTGTGTGTGTGTGTGTGTGTGTGTGTGTGTGTGTGTGTGTGTGTGTGTGTGTGTGTGTGTGTGTGTGTGGTGTGAAGGCTGATTTATATTAGCATCAGTAACTTTTAGTCTTAATCTTAAAGTTTCATTTTCAGATAAGCACAACAGTTATGTATCTATAGGTGACTTTTTAAAATATGCTTACATAATAATTTATTTTTTTTCCATCAGTGTAGGTGTGATTAGTGTTGGGATGTCTCTAAATGTGTGCTGGAGTGTGCAGTGATCGCTCATTTTACTGTTTTGCCTGCAAAGTTCACTTGCAGTAGTTTTGAAGTAGTCCATCTTTGACTTCAGATTTTCTAACGGGTGTCACTCTCTCCAAATGTTTTTTTTTTATGTTTTGGTTTCTCCCCATGATGCCACCACTGCTTATCCTCCTTCACCTCATCTTCACCTTCCTCCTATTCCTCCTCGTCCTCCTCTGTTCCCCTTCCTGCTCACTGCTGCTGCTTGGGGCTGAAGCCTCCTAAAAAACGGCTGGATTATAATCCAGACATCTCTGCTCGCCATCGCATTGAGGTAATCTCACATTCACGATCAGTCCAAAAGTGTTGTTAATTTCACAGCTTGTAACTGTCTATTTGAATCAACCCCCAGGATACGGATGAATAATCCTCTTTGCTAAGAAAGGATCCTCACTGACCTGGAAGTATTTAAGTGGCATCCAGAATGAATTGTGGTCAAGTTCTTTAAATGCTAAGGAAAAGCGCTTCAGTGCTTTCTGTATTATCCCCTTTAGCTTAGAAAAACTAAAGCATCCTTTATGAAAAAAAAAGTTGTCCCACAGTTCCTTGCAGCTACAATATTTAAAGTGATGCTCGATTTGTTTACTGTCGGTTTGAGTGTTAGCAGCAACATATTTCAGGTTGCTGAGTTACTGCCTTTGGTAATTAGTAATAATGTATTATAGCTCACTCTAGAGATGATATATATTAAGTAGCCTCCATGAAATAAGAGACATCTCTGCGTTAGGTGAAGTACTCAAGCCTTTTTTGGGATATTTTGGAGCGTAGTTTCACGACAGTAACTTGGAGTAAATTTAGTGGGTTTCTCATTGCAGTGCAGTCTTGTTTACTCAGTTCTTACCCCCTTCTACCATCTTTTCTTAAACTCTTGACATTTTGCACTGAGATCGCAGAAAAGTGTGTAGAGAAAGAAAAGTAAGCTATTTTATTTTCAATGGACTGTTCAGTTGTGCTACCAGAGTGAAAAATTATAAAATATAATTGTTTAAAATGACTGCGGTGCTGTGCAGCATCAATGCAGTGTGATTTCAAAGCAGGATGGTGGCCAGATAGATGATTGCTGTTTATCGGGCTGCTTTGTAAGTAATATCCGTTGTTCTACTGTGAAAAGTATGAATGAATTCCTTGAGCTTTTTAAAAAAAAAAAATCAGTATAGAATATATTGCTAATCTTTGGCATACCCTCTATAATTCTGTGATTGCAGTCAGCGGTGTAAGGGATTTCCTCACAGTTGATAAGAATATTGAACATTCTTTTCCACAAAGTCCCACTCCAGTTGATCCATGCCTGGTTTTGCAGTGCAACATTTACCCCCTGAGCTCAGCTCACAACAACCTTTGCTGTATCACCTTTGCCATCATCCTTCTACGCAGCCCAAAAGAGACATGTATCTTTGGCGTGTGCGCCAGTGGGCCTCTTCTTGGTCAGGTGTGCCATGTGGAACCAGCATCTTTTGTACCTTTTGCTGAGGGAGTGTTTAGAGTGTGGCACAGCAGCAACCGCATGCAAGGCTGTGCATTGTAAGCTGCTCTGCCTCAAGTCTTTGTTCATGCGAAGCTCACTTTTCTCTTCTTTGTCTGCCCTATTTCAGACATCTCTCCAGATCGCTCCTGCTGAGAAGGCTTTAGAGAGACCCGCAAGGTAACTGCTGTTTTGTTGCTTTATTTTTTGCATCCCCCCCCCCCCCTCTTAACAGCAATCCTCCTTGTTGTGATTCAGCACAGTATCAAAACTCTGCTTTTTCATTTTAATTATTTTAACCTTGTCTCTGCCGCAGATCTACAGGGGCTGCTGTTAATGGCAGTTTGCATGGATTGACGTGGCTCTTTTGTCACTGATGTCAGGATGCTTTTATCACAAAGTGAACCAGAATGAATTAACCCTGCAAACCTATTGATTCTGCCGTCCACCTTCTGTCCCTCCCTCCACCCCCCTGTCTCCCTTTCACCACTGGCCTGCTTATTCAGTCGCATGCCCCTCGGTGAACAGAGAGAGCAGAAAAGGGATCTGATGAATAGACCATGTAACTCACATCTTTGGCATTAAGCCTGTTTGCTCTGAATAGAAAGCCTCTTGGGTTTGGGCTTTTTTTTGTTTTTGTTTTTAAAGACAGTTTGGAGACAAACGTTACACTAATTTCTAAAAAATATTTATCTGGATATTCTTGGATACACTTTATATATACTATGCGATAACAATGAAAAAATGTGAAAATCGTTTATTTTCTTTGAACTTTGGCAACATTTTAAAATTAAATGTAATTTAGGGAAGAAAAAGTGATAAAGTTATTAAATACAGTTATAAATTAAGTATGAGTAATTAAAAATGCACACAAAATGCATTTATTGTGCCTAAATTCATTCTGCCTTTTGCCTTTTTGGATGTTTGTTGCAGTGCTGCCAGTGACTACAGGAAGAGAAGGAAGTCTGAGCCGTCTAGTTCCCAAACGAATCCTCCGTCTCAGAGCAGAGCTGCAACTTCCCCTAAACCAGTGGATGCCTCCAAACCCAGCAGCAGCCTCAAGAGACCTGTCATTCGTTCCTCACCATCCTCCCCCTCCAGAGCCAAAGGTACTAACTCACAAAGGCATTTCCTTTCCACTTGGTAATTCTTTTTTTTTCTTTTTCTCTGTGTCTCCTTGTCTTTTTTCCTCATTCTTTTCCCCAGACAGACATGCATGTGTACTGTACTTATCACCAGAAAATCAAAGAAGATTTTGTTGTGTTTTCACAATATGATGTCTGTCTGGTGTGATCGTAAGTTCATGGTTTGCTGGAAGTCTGAACAAAGAAAAATCATCTTCTTTTCCCACCTTTTTTCCGACCTATTTATTCTCCCTCTCCCTAGCTGCTTCCACCCTATTGCTGGGTATTTTTGCTTAACCTACTTTCCTCCTTCTTCTCTTTCTTCACGCTGCTCTTATTGGACAACTCAAAGGTGGGGACGCATGTAACATGTATTCAAACAGTATGACCTCCTCGGCTCCTTGTGAGACAACCTCTCTTCCCCCTGTGCTTTCTGAGTCTGGTCGTTGCCACGAGGATACCAGCCCAGAAGACAGCTCTTCCTCAAAGCAGTCTGTTTGTTGTGCGAACAGTTGGCAAACAAAATGCCAGGATGTAGAGAACTGGAACAGTGGAGAGAAAGTTCCACCCTCCTCTGGCAAGCTGAAGTCACGCAGTTGTGATGACTTACTTAACGATGGGCACTCTGGCTCAGGGGGGCGTAACACTCGTTCAGAGAGTGCTGGGTCACTGGTGTGCGACGGGAATCCTTCGTCATTTTCAGCCTCCACTTGTACACTGCCTCGTCTCCACCGTCGTCGAGCACATGATTCGCCAGGCTTTCTCCAGCTCTACCGTAAGATGCACCAAATCGATCGAGCTCAGCTCATCCCATCTGAAGTTATTCGCTCTGTGAGGGCTCGTATCCTGGAACTAGAACGCCAGCCTCATCTACATCGCCATCGCCTGTCCCCTTGGACACCCTCCTGGGGTGTGGAAGTGCCACGTGATATGGTGCCAAATCGTATTACTGAATATGAGCGTCTCATTCAGAAGTCCAAATCCATGCCCAACTTGGGTGATAGTGAGTTGCCTTCAGGTACCACTACACCTGGTGGCTCGTCATCTCGTGCTAGCAGTGGTGGAACGCCCAGCTTTCCAAAGCGCCGTTTTTCCATCGAATCCTTACTAGAAGAAGACAACAATGGAAATAGTGGAACTGTGCCTCGTAGCCTGGTTCACTTACACCGACCTCGTAGTCCACCTGAAGGCCAGCCTCGCGTTGGGCCAGAGCCTAGCCGCGGTCAGGCATTTCCTCCTCCTCCTCCTGTTCCACAAGGCCCTCAAGCCAACCATGACTATTCTGACAGTGAACAGGACGCCGTTGCATCTGACCTCAGTGATTTCATTCAGGTGGAGGGTTCTTCATTTTGCAGTGAGAGTGACTTTGACCATTGCTCGCATACGTCCTCTGAGAGTCTTTATGGCTCTTCCACCCTCCACCATCACCACCTCCGCCATCACCATCATCACCATCATCACCATCACCCTATTCACCAAAACCTTGGTCAGAGCCAGGGCTACCAACACCGCCACCTCATCAGCACCTGCAAAGGTCGTTGCCCGGCTTCATACACCCGTTTCACAACCATGCTTCGCCATGAAAGAGAACGAGCACGACAGGAGCACCAGAGACCCTCACAGCAGAGCCACAGCAGTCATTCCCAAATCCAGGGCTCACAGTCCCAGCAAGCAATGTCCAAGTTGGCCTTCTTGGTCAGCCCAGTGCCTTTCCGCAAGAAAAAGGGCTCATCACCACCTACCTCTAGAAGAAGTGGTGGCGGCGGTCGAGGTAGCAGGCCCAAGTCCAAACAGGCCATTTATGAAGCACTAGATGCAGCCTTGAGAGACATTTATGAGCACATTCAAGCAGAGAGAGGCCACAGAAGCACTAGACCACCTGATGATAGCATCTTGAGGAGAATCCTGGCCGAACTGCTGCCAAATGTGCCTGAAAGAAGCTCCTCTTTGCGAGGGAGGAGGGGATGTTGGCACAGGGGTCACTCCTCTTTGTACCCAGATGGCAGCCCCCCTGGGTGTGCTTCGTATGGAGGAGAACCTTCAACACCGAGGCTGCAGTCACCACAGCTGCAGTCACCAGTCAGTGCCTGTTACGGACGACACATGGAGGCTTCGAACAATAATGAATATGGAGAGGAGCAGGGCAATGGAAATGGTCTCTGTTATTCAGGTGGAGATGATACACATGTCACATGTACACAGGCACAAAGATTAAAGTATGTAAAAGAACAAAAGACTTTAACATACATGTACATACATGGACATGGAAATATACAAATGTAGATTAGAGCCCAATCAAGAATAAATATTTATGTTAGAATAATAGTATTGCTCTTAAGCAATGTATTTAATTTAATTTATTGATCCCCAAAGAAAAATCCACTACTGTATTTTCCATCTTAGATTAGGACAGCTTTAGAAAGCACACCAGCACCTGCCAACTGGCTAAACCCATATTGACTGATAATATCAGCTGGGCTCTAAAGGAAAATTGCCTCCACATATTTACCTACATGTCTGTTTCACTATTGCCTGCCCTTGGAGCTCATGTCACCTCATTTCTCCACAGACACACCCATTACTTTGCTTTGCTGTTCATTTGTATGACATTCATTCAGACCAATATACAGTAAATTCTCAAATACAGTCTGTCCATAAGCTCTGTGGTAAAGCTTTGTCAGTTGAAGCCACACGTTTCTGCAGATGTCTAACTGGAACAGTCTGCTAGTAAAGTGGAAGGATTATGTCCTATAAAGTCATTTGTAATACTGCAGAAAATGCTGAGACTCACTGACAAACGACTGATAGAAAACAAAACTGTACCAAAACACAGTAAGGACGAAATTTATGACTGGCAATATCTATATGACATTAAAAAAAAAATGTAAAGTGGTAAAACTACTCACCACCAGGTGGATGCGCTGGCGGAGGAGGAGGTTGGACAGACCGGGCAGACCCAAACGGATTGTGAGGGTCTGTTGGGAACGTCTGGCTGAGCCCTCTGTCAGGGACATCTTCAACTCCCACCTCCGAGAGAGCTTCTCTCAGATCCCGGGGGAGGCGGGGAACATTGAGTCCGAGTGGACCATGTTCTCTGCCTCCATTGTCAACGCGGCGGCTCGAAGCTGTGGACGCAAGGTCTCCGGTGCCTGTCGTGGCGGCAATCCTAGAACCCGGTGGTGGACACCGGAAGTACAGGATGCCGTCAGACTGAAGAAGGAGTCCTACCGGGCTATGTTGGCCGGTGGGACTCCTGACGCAGTAGATAGGTACCGGCAGGCCAAGCGGGCCGCGGCTCGGGCAGTCTTGGAGGCAAAAACTCGGGTCTGGGAGGAGTTCGGGGAGGCCATGGAGGAGGACTTTCGGTCGGCCTCGAGGAAATTCTGGAGGACCGTTCGGCGCCTCAGAAGGGGGAAGCAGTACTCTGCCGGCACCATTTATGGTGCTGGTGGGGAGCTGTTGACCTCGACTGGGGACATTGTCGGACGGTGGAAGGAATACTTTGAGGATCTCCTTAACCCGACTGACATGCCTTCCACTGAGGAAGCAGAGGGTTGGGGCTCGGAGGCGTGCTCATCCATCACCCAAGCCGAGGTCACCGAGGTGGTTCGTAAGCTCCTCGGTGGCCGGGCACCGGGGGTGGATGATTCGCCCTGAGTACCTCAAGTCTCTGGATGTCGTAGGGCTGTCTTGGCTGACACGCCTCTGCGACATTGCATGGAGGAAGGGGACAGTACCGCTGGGGTGGCAAACCGGGGTGGTGGTCCCTCTGTTTAAAAAGGGGGACCGGAGAGTGTGTTCCAACTACAGGGGGATCACACTTCTCAGCCTCCCGGGGAAAGTCTACGCCAGGGTACTGGAGAGGAGATTACGGCCGATAGTCGAACCTCGGATTCAGGAGGAACAATGCGGTTTTCGTTCCGGTCGTGGAACACTGGACCAGCTCTATACCCTCCGCAGGGTGCTCGAGGGTTCATGGGAATTTGCCCAACCAGTCTACATGTGTTTTGTGGATCTGGAGAAGGCATTTGACCATGTGCCTCGTGCCATTCTGTGGGGGGTGCTGAGTGAGTATGGAGTCCGGGGCCCTCTACTAAGGGCTGTCCGGTCTCTGTATGATCGAAGCAGGAGTCTGGTTCGCATTGCCGGCAGTAAGTCAGACTTGTTCCCGGTGCATGTTGGACTCCGGCAGGGCTGCCCTTTGTCACCGGTCCTGTTCATAATTTTTATGGACAGGATTTCTAGGCGCAGGCAGGGGCCGGAGGGGATCCGGTTTGGGAACCTCAGGATTTCATCTCTGCTTTTTGCAGATGATGTTCTCCTGTTGGCTTCATCAGACCGGGACCTCCAGCATGTGCTGGGGCGGTTTGCGGCCGAGTGCGACGCGGCAGGGATGAGAATCAGCACCTCCAAGACCGAGGCCATGGTTCTCGACCGGAAAAGGGTGGCATGCCTTCTCCGGGTGGGTGGAGAAGTCCTGCCTCAGGTGGAGGAGTTCAAGTATCTCGGGATCTTGTTCACGAGTGAGGGAACAATGGAGCGTGAGATTGACAGGCAGATCGGTGCAGCGTCCGCAGTAATGCGGTCGATGTACTGGACCGTCGTGGTGAAGAGGGAGCTGAGTCGAAAGGCGAAGCTCTCGATTTACCGGTCAATCTACGCCCCTACCCTCACCTATGGTCATGAACTTTGGGTAGTGACCGAAAGGACAAGATCGCGGATACAAGCGGCCGAGATGAGTTTCCTCCGCAGGGTGGCTGGACGCTCCCTTAGAGATAGGGTGAGGAGTTCGGTCACCCGGGAGGAGCTCGGAGTCGAGCCGCTACTCCTCCACATTGAGAGGAGTCAGCTGAGGTGGCTTGGGCATCTGTACCGGATGCCTCCTGGACGCCTCCCTAGGGAGGTGTTCCAGGCATGTCCCACCGGGAGGAGACCCCGGGGAAGACCCAGGACACGCTGGAGAGACTATGTCTCTCGGCTGGCCTGGGAACGCCTCGGACTCCCCCCGGAAGAGCTGGAGGAAGTGTCTGGGGTGAGGGAAGTCTGGGCATCCCTGCTGAGGCTGCTGCCCCCGCGACCCGGTAACGGATAAAGCGGGAGAAGATGAGTGAGTGAGTGAGGGTAAAACTAAGACAAGACTGTTACTGGAGCGGCTGGAAAGGCACATTAAAATAGGAGCAGATCTAAGGAGGTATTCTTTCTGCTTGTTAAACACAAAATTAATTCACCTAAACAATGTATGACCTGAAATGAAGGTCTGGTTTACCCCTAATTTAGGAAATATAATAATTGAGAATTTACAGTATATCAATCTGTTTGCAACTCTTTCTCCTCAAAATTAAGTTTCTCTACAACCAAGTTCATTTTGTTAATGTTTTAGACACAGCATCACTGCTGCATAATTCAGTATTTTGTTGTTTGGTCTAACCAAGCGTTCAATTTTCACACCTGAAAACTGAGATGTGCACACTTGATTTGGTTTGGCAAGAAAAGCACATTGTACAGGGTTTCAGAGTGATTGTGGTTTCAGTACTCGGTATTACAAGTAAATGTTGAAAATATGTTTTTAACCACAATATTCAGTATTTCATTGGAACAAATAGCCCTTTTGTTGTT
This sequence comes from Cololabis saira, assembly GCF_033807715.1. Lineage (NCBI taxonomy): Eukaryota > Metazoa > Chordata > Actinopteri > Beloniformes > Belonidae > Cololabis > Cololabis saira. Next base: position 25,723,948 of record NC_084587.1, read on the forward strand.
TTTTTTTTGTTGTACAGAGAAGTAATTTTTGAGAGACAGGGTTGGAGTAAATATATGTAAATATTCCCTTTTTTTGTTTAAATTTATTATTCTTTGGTTGCATTATTCACCTGTTTTGGAGATTGGCTAATGCAGTCATTTTATCACATATTTAATCACAAATTATTTCTTTTTCTAAGCCATTTGCTTGTATTGTTGTGTTTGTTCATGGTTTATGGTCTGTATTCCCGATGTTTCATTTGTGTACCAATTGTTTTGTGGTATTGCATGTGTATACATTTTTGCCATATTGTGGAAAATATTCAGTCACTTTGTTTTTTTTTTTCTATGAAATAGAAATAAACACACTTATTACCCCAAGCTGTCATTCCCTCATTTACATGTTGGAATGACATCACATACTCATCCTTCAGTGCTTTCCCAAGCTCTGTTTTTGTGTCCCAGATTGCATGACAGGTGGTTACTGTGGTAACTCATGTCTACTTTTATATCACAGACCAGGATGTCACCAGGAGTTATTCCACTTTGGATGGACGCCACACACCCCAGAGCAGAAGACTCACTCCTGACAGAGAGGTACCACATGGAAAATGATTTCTAGTATTCTCCACACCAAACGGGTGTAGCTAAAAGAGTGTAAAGTTTTAAAAAGATAGTTATGTGTTGTGAAGTGGATGATAGGCTGAAACAAAAAATAATTTTTAAAGTGGAAGTTCAACAGTTTTATGTGTACCAGTAGCACAACTCAATGAAATGCACTGATCAAAATTCAACATGTACATGTACTGTAGTATATTATTTACATGTCCATAAGTATTTAGTATTTTGTGATGCCTCTTGGGTTTCTCTCACTCTGCTCTTCTAGGTCTCCCATAAACAGATGACACAACTTATTCTGTTCTCTCTCCTCCATCAGAAACAGCCTGCAAGAGCAATTTATGATTTTAAGGCACAAACGGCCAAGTAAGTTCAGTAAAATTACTGCACAAGCGCATAAGAAGCAAAAGCTTCTAAGCGCTCTTGCTTGACTGCACGTCAGCGCATCTCAACGTCTAGCTTCGTCAGATGTTATTTTCTAAGCTGCATATTTTCCATTTCTTTTTAAAAAAACGCCATCATTGCATCCTGTAACCTCATATACCTTCCATACCAACCTTCAGTCGATTTTGTTTTTTGCAGTGCTTCAGCATACATTTTGCATGAATTAAGCTGACTTGTCCAGTGTTCGCCATTAACTTTATTGCACTTTTATGGCTGACATTTTCCCACTGATGCTTGTATGCCATAAATTCTGCACAAGTGGAGGTTTATTTATTCCAGTTATGTTTACACACTGCATAGAAACTGCAAACAAAGATGATACACCTGTGTTACAGGGAGCTGACATTTAAAAAGGGGGATGCAGTGAACATCATTAGACAAATAGACAACAACTGGTATGAAGGAGAACACAGAGGACGTGTGGGGATATTCCCCATATCCTATGTAGAGGTAGGTGTGCTTCTGTCCTGAATACTGAATGACTGCATGCACCTCCTTCTTCTTTTAAAGTTGTACTTCAATATTCACCTCATCCTCCATGACACATTCTTGTTTACATCAATTTTAACACATCCACAGAAGATACCGTCCACAGAGAAGCAGCAGCCAATTCGTCCTCCACCTCCAGCACACGTCAGAGAGATCGGGGAGGCCATGGCACGCTATAACTTCAATGCCGACACAAATGTGGAGCTTTCTCTAAGAAAGGTACCCATTCTATATATGTATTCTGCAGGGACTGCCAGGTTTACAGTATATGTTAACTTGGAAATGCCACGCTAACGGTTGTACATGTTTATGGTTTTTCTACTAAGGCTTGTCACGTGACATTTAGCAGACGCTTTCATCCAGAGCAACAACAGAGGAATACAGTCAAACCACTGTAACATAGTAGATTGGCTATAGATAAGACAGTATTCAAGCAAGTGCAGCTAAGTGCCACTAAGACGACATTCAAGTGTAGTTCGACATGTCAAAGGGGGAGCACAGTTCACAACAGAAGGTGTTCTTGGAAGAGGAAAGTTTCCAACACCTTCTTCAATATAGAGAGAGTAGAGACGACTCTGCTCTTGTAGCCACTGGAAACTTGTTCCACCACTGAGAAATGATGTGAGAGACGAATCCCGACTGCGATCGCCTTATGTGAATAGAGCACAATTCCAGTCTATGAGGTGCCGTGAGGGACATAATTCTGAATTAGCGTTCATAAACACATATGAAATCCAACTCTTTTACACACTATACTGAAAACCTCTCACACTCACTTGTAGGGGTGGGTATTGGGAAGGACCTCACGATACGCATCACGATACTTGAGCCACGATACGATACACATTGCGATATCCCGATTATGCGATATCCCGATTATTATATTCTACATAGTTCACCGAAAAATGTAAAAATGCATTACACATCTTAAAATCCAAGTTGTATATATGTACCGTATTTTCTGGACTATAAGCCGCTACTTTTTTCATAGGTTTTGAACCATGCGGCTTATACAAAGGTGCGGCTATTCTGTGGATTTTTCTTCCACCACTAGGGGGAGTGCTAACCGGAATTAGAATAAGAAGAATTTACAATAAGACAAAATAAATGCAAAGAAGAATACGATACTTCTTCTTTAGCAGATAGAAGTAGGTAGAAGCAGATTTCAAACAGATAAATAAATACCGGTTATTTTCTCTTGGTTCTGTCCCGTTTTAATCAGCAAAGTTGCTGCCGTGTTAAAAGACACTGTTATGAAAGGATCTATTTAGGTACAAACATGTACATCATTTACAGTTCAAAATCATTCTGTACATGTAGTAAATATCTAATCTAACAACATAAATATCTGCGGCTTGATTATCTTTTTTTTTTTTTAAATAGAGCGGATGAGGCTTATATACAGGTGCGGCTTGTATATCTTTTTTTATTGTTTTTTTAAAAATAGAGCGGATGCGGCTTATATACAGGTGCGGCTTATAGTCCAGAAAATATGGTACATCAGATGATAGTGATGGATCTTAAAATCCGAGTTGCACGTTCATCAGATTATAGTGACAATTCATGGGACAAACTGAGTCAAAACAATGTTTTATTATAACTATACAAGCTAAAGTTACAACATATTTGTATATGTTTTTCATATTATTTACATCATATGAAATTAACATTAAATTTAGCATGAGGTTGCTTTAATTATGTGGCAAATGATAATAAACACAAGAAAGATGGGTACTAAAACCAAGGACAGGCACAGTGATCAGTCAGTATAGATATAAATCCATAAATAAATAAACCTCTGTCCATTATTTTTCATTTTTTTAAGGACAGGCAATTGTGTTATATAAAAAATAAATTATAAAATGAAATAAAACGTGAAATAAAACCTGAGCTCAGTGCAGGGCCCTCCCAGGGTTGGTAGAGAGTGGCAATGCCCAGGACTGACTTAGGTAGGAGCACTGGGTGATATAATGGGAAAAAAATCGGGGATAAAAAATATTTAAAAAAAAAATAAAAAAAAAAAAAAATATATATATATATATATATATATATATTAAAAAAAAAATGTTATTCAAATTTTCACTCATCTCATCTCACTCATCTTCTCCCGCTTATCCGTTACCGGGTCGCGGGGGCAGCAGCCTCAGCAGGGATGCCCAGACTTCCCTCACCCCAGACACCTCCTCCAGCTCTTCCGGGGGGAGTCCGAGGCGTTCCCAGGCCAGCCGAGAGACATAGTCTCTCCAGCGTGTCCTGGGTCTTCCCCGGGGTCTCCTCCCGGTGGGACATGCCTGGAACACCTCCCTAGGGAGGCGTCCAGGAGGCATCCGGTACAGATGCCCAAGCCACCTCAGCTGACTCCTCTCAATGTGGAGGAGTAGCGGCTCGACTCCGAGCTCCTCCCGGGTGACCGAACTCCTCACCCTATCTCTAAGGGAGCGTCCAGCCACCCTGCGGAGGAAACTCATCTCGGCCGCTTGTATCCGCGATCTTGTCCTTTCGGTCACTACCCAAAGTTCATGACCATAGGTGAGGGTAGGGGCGTAGATTGACCGGTAAATCGAGAGCTTCGCCTTTCGACTCAGCTCCCTCTTTACCACGACGGTCCAGTACATCGACCGCATTACTGCGGACGCTGCACCGATCCGCCTGTCAATCTCACGCTCCATTGTTCCCTCACTCGTGAACAAGATCCCGAGATACTTGAACTCCTCCACCTGAGGCAGGACTTCTCCACCCACCCGGAGAAGGCATGCCACCCTTTTCCGGTCGAGAACCATGGCCTCGGTCTTGGAGGTGCTGATTCTCATCCCTGCCGCGTCGCACTCGGCCGCAAACCGCCCCAGCACATGCTGGAGGTCCCGGTCTGATGAAGCCAACAGGACAACATCATCTGCAAAAAGCAGAGATGAAATCCTGAGGTTCCCAAACCGGATCCCCTCCGGCCCCTGGCTGCGCCTAGAAATCCTGTCCATAAAAATTATGAACAGGACCGGTGACAAAGGGCAGCCCTGCCGGAGTCCAACATGCACCGGGAACAAGTCTGACTTACTGCCGGCAATGCGAACCAGACTCCTGCTTCGATCATACAGAGACCGGACAGCCCTTAGTAGAGGGCCCCGGACTCCATACTCACTCAGCACCCCCCACAGAATGGCACGAGGGACACGGTCAAATGCCTTCTCCAGATCCACAAAACACATGTAGACTGGTTGGGCAAATTCCCATGAACCCTCGAGCACCCTGCGGAGGGTATAGAGCTGGTCCAGTGTTCCACGACCGGGACGAAAACCGCATTGTTCCTCCTGAATCCGAGGTTCGACTATCGGCCGTAATCTCCTCTCCAGTACCCTGGCGTAGACTTTCCCCGGGAGGCTGAGAAGTGTGATCCCCCTGTAGTTGGAACACACTCTCCGGTCCCCCTTTTTAAACAGAGGGACCACCACCCCGGTTTGCCACCCCAGCGGTACTGTCCCCTTCCTCCATGCAATGTCGCACAGGCGTGTCAGCCAAGACAGCCCTACGACATCCAGAGACTTGAGGTACTCAGGGCGAATCTCATCCACCCCCGGTGCCCGGCCACCGAGGAGCTTACGAACCACCTCGGTGACCTCGGCTTGGGTGATGGATGAGCACGCCTCCGAGCCCCAACCCTCTGCTTCCTCAGTGGAAGGCATGTCAGTCGGGTTAAGGAGATCCTCAAAGTATTCCTTCCACCGTCCGACAATGTCCCCAGTCGAGGTCAACAGCTCCCCACCAGCACCATAAATGGTGCCGGCAGAGTACTGCTTCCCCCTTCTGAGGCGCCGAACGGTCCTCCAGAATTTCCTCGAGGCCGACCGAAAGTCCTCCTCCATGGCCTCCCCGAACTCCTCCCAGACCCGAGTTTTTGCCTCCAAGACTGCCCGAGCCGCGGCCCGCTTGGCCTGCCGGTACCTATCTACTGCGTCAGGAGTCCCACCGGCCAACATAGCCCGGTAGGACTCCTTCTTCAGTCTGACGGCATCCTGTACTTCCGGTGTCCACCACCGGGTTCTAGGATTGCCGCCACGACAGGCACCGGAGACCTTGCGTCCGCAGCTTCGAGCCGCCGCGTTGACAATGGAGGCAGAGAACATGGTCCACTCGGACTCGATGTCCCCCGCCTCCCCCGGGATCCGAGAGAAGCTCTCCCGGAGGTGGGAGTTGAAGATGTCCCTGACAGAGGGCTCAGCCAGACGTTCCCAACAGACCCTCACAATCCGTTTGGGTCTGCCCGGTCTGTCCAACCTCCTCCTCCGCCAGCGCATCCAACTCACCACCAGGTGGTGATCAGTTGACAGCTCAGCCCCTCTCTTCACCCGAGTGTCCAAGACATGCGGCCGAAGGTCAGATGAAACGACAACAAAGTCGATCATTGACCTCCGGCCTAGGGTGTCCTGGTGCCACGTGCACTGATGGATACCCTTATGCCTGAACATGGTGTTCGTGATGGACAAACTGTGACTCGCACAGAAGTCCAACAACAAAACACCACTCGGGTTCAGATCGGGGAGGCCGTTCCTCCCAATCACGCCTCTCCAGGTATCACTGTCATTGCCCACGTGAGCGTTGAAGTCCCCCAGTAGAACAATGGAGTCCCCAGTTGGAGCACTATCAAGTACTCCTCCCAGGGACTCCAAGAAGGCCGGGTACTCCCCACTGCTGTTTGGCCCGTAGGCACAAACAACAGTGAGAGACCTATCCCCGACCCGAAGGCGCAGGGAAGCGACCCTCTCGTTCACCGGGGTGAACTCCAACACATGGCGGCTGAGCTGGGGGGCTATAACCAAGCCCACACCAGCCCGCCGCCTCTCACCCTGGGCAACTCCAGAGTAGTGGAGGGTCCAGCCCCCTTCAAGGAGCTGGGTTCCAGAGCCCAAGCTATGTGTGGAGGTGAGCCCGACTATCTCTAGCCGGTATCTCTCAACCTCACGCACAAGCTCCGGCTCCTTCCCCCCCAGCGAGGTGACATTCCATGTCCCCACTGTGAGGGTTGATGTCCAGGGATTGGGTCGTCGAGGCACCCCGCCACGACTGCTACCCAGCCCACAATGCACCGGCCTGCCATGGTCCTTCCTGCGGGTGGTGGGCCTACTGGAAGGCGGACCCGCGTCGCCGTTTCGGGCTGAGCCCGGCCGGGTCCCACGGGCAAAGACCCGGCCACCAGGCGCTCGCCTACGAGCCCCGACCCCAGGCCTGGCTCCAGGGCGGGGCCCCGGTGACGCCGATCCGGGCGACGTAACGGTCCTTGTTTTTCTTCTTCTCATGATAGGCTTGTGAACCGCTCTTAGTCTGGCCCGTCACCCAGGACCTGTTTGCCATGGGAGTCCCTACCAGGGGCGTAAGTGCCCCCGACAACATAGCTCCTAGGATCACTCGGGCACACAAACCCCTCCACCACAGTAAGGTGGCGGTTCAAGGAGGGGTATTCAAATTCAATTTTGGGTATTCAAATTTTGAATATCGATATTGAATCGGCTGGGAAAGTATCGCGATATATTGCCATATCGATATTTTTGCCCACCCCTACTCACTTGTGAAATCTCTCATATACACAGGTGAAATGCTCTTATACATACAACTGGAAATGTATCCACTCACATATTCAACTGAAATGTGCTCACAGATACTACTGAAACGCTCTTACACAAACTAGTGAAATCTGCTCATATATACAGTTGAAAATGTTTCCCTCTCACACACACTGGTGAAATCCTCTCACCAGTCACTGTTCTTGTGGAAAGCTCAGTGCTTGTGAGGAGTGTACGATCAAGTTGACATTTGCACGTCTGGATGCCAAGACCACCTTGTTGGCAAATGAGAGCGACTTGGGTTTTATTAGAATAGCCACAGGTAGCTGTGAAGCTTGGTGAACAGAGGTGTTACATCTGCCTGTCTGGGTTAATTAAAGACCAGACGAGCTGCCACATTCTGGGCCTTTCGTGATCACACAAGCTGGGAGGCAGCTAGGACGGCATTGCAGTAAATACAGTCACAACAGCTGCTTTAACTTGGAATAAAATATTATCTTGGAGCCATAATCATAAACACAGGGACATAAATAACACACACGCATTGTCATGGTAATAATAATATAAAACAGAATAATAGTGCATTCTTTCAAAGATCAAGGACATTTGAGGGGGATATATTATTTTATTTTCAACTTGAAACCTTTTATTTAGGTGTTTGAAATTAAATCAAACATACTGCAATTGCTGTAACTCAGAAGTGGATTGAACAAAGCCGTGACATAAATTTAAAAGGCGGTGGATTCCTTAGAAGATGGGTTGTAGTGGAGCTGAGTCGCTGGCTCCATCTTTATAAAGCTGGCTGCAATGAACAGAGCAGTGAAGGCATAGTTGAAAAGAGCATCTTTGCTCTCCATCTATGTTGTATTTTATCAAAAGCATGTCATTGACACTTCATTAAAACATTAGAAAACAATTCAACTGTGCCTGCCTTTGAAAACAGGTCATAAAGTCTCCTTTGAATTTCCTGATAATATTAAGACATTGTGGCTGCGGGAAAAAAAAAGGCTTTAAATCACTTCCATGTTTAGCCGCATGGTTCAAAGACATTTGTTCATTCCTTAAGAAAAATACTGCTTAAGCATGTTTTACTGGCATCAGAATTGATTAAATGTTTGGTAAACAAGTATATATAGACCCTCCAGAAAAACGCGGGCAAAAATCCTTTATTCCGCGGGCAGAAATCCTTTATTCCGCGGGCAGAAATCCTTTATTCCGCGGGCAAAAATCCTTTATTCCGCGGGCTAAAATCATTGATTATGCGATTAAATGTGCGGGTTTTTTATGTGCTTTTATGCGGTGAAATTGCGGAATATGCTGGAAGTTGCGGATTCGGCGCTGAGCTCTTCCCTCTTAAATTCAGCGGGCTGTCTCGTCTGATCTGAGGTCGTAAAGAAAAAAAAAGGAGAGCGCAGGTGGAGAGGAGAGGAGAGGGGCGGTGGCCGTCTCTCTCCCTCCAGCCCGCGGCTCAGTGCTCGGGTGATTGCCGGGCGCACCGGCGCGACGAGGGGGACGAGACAGAGCTCCGTCACCCATGGATGTATAACGCCGTCACCCCACGCGTCCGCCGCCAAGATCCCCCAGTGTATGGGAGCTCCGCCTCCGCCGGCCCTCGCAGGCGCAGTGGTACGCGGTCAGCGCGGAGACCTGAGTCCACCGGCAGCCGCGCCCCCCGCGCAAGCGGCACTCTCTTTACCTCTCACCCCCGCGGGTGAGAGCTGCTGTTTGGGGGGTGGCGGTGAGGGGTGCGGAGGTCCCCGGGCGGGTCCCGCACGTCGCGACCGGGCGTCCCGACCTGTCACTCACAACACTTCCCCCCTTTTCCAAACTTTATGCGGCGATGATGCGGTGAAATCAAGCGAGCCCCGCATAATTCGCATATTCAGCGCGGACATATGCAATATTAACCCCAGTAAAAGTGATTTTTCTGCACCAGACATTGAAATCCGCGGAAGGTCTGTAAATCCGCGGACAGCCGTGAAATCCGCGAAAAATTCCGCGATCACGGAATCGCGGATTCCTGGAGGGTCTATATATATATACAACTACGCCAGGCCTTATTGAGGGCCACATCATGGAAACCAGGTTCATCATCATACAGGTGATAGTATTGTGACAGACCTCGTTGATAAAGTTGATAAATATTGACATGCTCCGACCAGATAAGCGAAACCTCTATGCTGTGGTGTGAGAGTTTGTCTTGTAGGTCTTTGTTTATGACAACAGTGCAGCTTAGCAACTAATCTTTGTGTGGTTGGGTGTGTGTTGAATGTGTGTAGGGTGAGAGAGTTATTGTGATCAGGCAGGTGGATCAGAACTGGTATGAGGGGAAGATCCCAGACTCAACCAAACAGGGAATCTTTCCTGTTGCCTACGTTGACTTCGTCAAACGCTCTCCGTCCAAAAGTTCTGCCCACCACACAGATCCGCATGCTTACCATGGCAACAGGACACCCAGCTCAACACCCGTCAAGGTAAGGAAGTGAGGGGTCCAGACTGTTTACACCAGGGGCGAAAATCCCGTTTCATAGTTGGGGGGGGACAATAAACGGTAAAATTTTAGAGAATAAATCCAGGAGGGGACAAGGAATAAAAGTTTTAGCCTTCCTTTAATACAGCATTTTGACATTTTCATCTCTATCTCGCAAACAGGCAGAAGACCTTTCTTAGAGCAATACAAAACAATGGTATTAGGTGGAAGGTGGCAATAATACAGCACATCTGACATAATACACTGCAAAAACCCACAATCTTAACAAGAATATTTGTCTTATTTCTAGTTAAAATGTCTCATTTTTAGTTAAAAAAAATCTCATTACACTTAAAACAAGACTCATCACTGGAAAAAAACAACAATTTTCACCTGTTTTAAGTCGATTTTCACTTAAAATAAGTAGAAAAATCTACCAGTGGAACAAGATTGTTTTGCTTATAAGATAAATCTTGTCCCACTGGCAGATTTTTCTACTTATTTCAAGTGAAAATTTACTTGAAACAGATGAAAATTGTCAAATAACAAGTTATTTTTCTGGTGATGACTCTTGTTTTAAGTGTAATGAGATTTTACTGTTTATTATTATTTTCGATTTCGGTTTCGGTCACAAATTTTCATTTCATTTATTTAAATACTACTGCATTGTTCCAAAATTATTAATTCTGTCTCAAATTATTCTAGGGGGGGACAGCTTTACTAATGGGGGGGACTTGTCCCCCCTGTCCCCCCCGGGATTTTCGCCCCTGGTATACACATATACATAAGCTGTACCAGCCCTGTTCATCTGTGGCCAGTCCAACACTCACTGAAATGGGTTTCTGTGTCTAGTTTTATTAATTACCCTTTGTTCCTTCTTTCTCACTTTATTTTCATGGAGCTGTTCTATCACCTACCTCCATCTTCCACCACTCGTGACCTCCTTTCCCCTCAACCCCCCTTGAGAAGGCATGAAGTGCAAGCTGTCACCAGCGAGTGGCTTTCCCTCACGCTAGAGCCACCGGCCTCCAGTCGTCCCCTCACAGACACCCCTGCACCGCCCACACCACCTCCTCTCCCCGCTGACCTTTCTTCTTTCCGAACAGCTCAGGAGTCTAAACCAGCTTCACCCTTGCAACCACAAAAAGGCTTCACTCTTTCACATCCAGCATCTTCCAGGGCGCAACCTCTCACAGAGAATGGTGCTGGTTTAGGCCACACCACAGCTGCCCCGCCTTTCTCCCAACCTACTCCACCACCAACTCCTCCTCCTCTCCCTCCTCCTGCTACGCATTCCTCACTCTTTTCTTCACTGCCTGGCTCTTCTCTTCGTTATAACGGTGGTGGGGGCTTGCATATCACAGAAGAAGCCCAAATGTTAGGCCTCAGTAAGCCAGAGGTTTTGTCCTGCACAGGGCCGGTGTTAAGAAAGTCACCAGCACAACTTCCAAAGCATCACAAGATCACGTCTTATGCAAGTGAAAGCAGCAAAAGCCCTGAGATTGAGCTGCACGTAAAAGACCCGTACGATGAGCTCTTGTCCATGATTCTAGACGGTTCCAGCTGCACAGATGAGGGTGATGTTTTTCGAAGACCTTCAGTAGATTTCCCACACACCGAGCCAGTAAGTGAATCTCAGAGCAGATGGTTCGAGAAAAAAGATGAACAATCCCATCAGGAAGCGGTGAAGCTCCCAGCAGCCCCTTCAGAAAGCCAGGCACCGGGAAGAACTCGGTTAGAGGTTCATAAGCCTGTAACGATGATGCCGCTGGGTCATCTGTGGGAAGAGCAGTTGATATCTCTGACAGAGCAACCAGTTGATACTCAGAGGCCAGTTTCAGTAACAGGAAAAGGATTCACTGAGTTATTCATCGAGGAGGAGGATGAAGCCGTGATGTACAGAGAGGAGGACACCAGAGTTTTCAATGAGAGGCTCAGTCCACAGGTAGAGCATGGTGTGAGCTGCAAGAGTTGGGAAGGGACATTGAGGCGAAAATAATAATTGTTTTGCTCTCCCACTGATGGATCACTTTGCCATTTAAGTATATAAAGTTGCAAACAATACATATAACTACACAAAAAAATCTTCAAAACTGATTACACATTGAATTCCAGTTTGTTTTATTTACAATTATAGAAGCCTACAGTGTGCCATGAAGTGGTGCTGAGATAAAGCACAGTAAACTATATGAGTAATCAAGTGTACAAATCCAATAGGGCTGTTCGATTTTGCCCAAAAATAAAATCTCGATTTTTTTTCTCTCAAAATCCGATTTTCGATTACGATTACGATTATTTTGTGAATTGACAAAAGGCAAAGAAATGATTTCAAATATGCTGTTTTTTTATTGAACATTTGCCCCATTGGGCTTTAAGTGCAAAGTTTGCTCTTATTAAACCAAAAATGAATGAATAAAGTGCAAAACTCTGTAAAACAAGTTGAAAAAAAGTTTTAAAAAAATATAATCAAATATAAAGTTTTATCTCTGAAAAAAAAAATCAGCAAATCAGCACTTGCAAACATACAGTAAGTTATATTTCCAATTAAATAAAACAAGACATTTTCTAATTAAACTAAACTGGGTCTTTGCATGCTAAATAATAATGCAACCCATGAAGGAGGTAGAGGTGTGTAATGTCAGTCATTACATTTGCTATTCACATTTGCAAGTTTTTTGCAAGGAACACGAGCCGGTCTACCGCATCTGGCTTGAGGGATGCCCGGTGGCATGTTACAACGCCCCCTCCTACACTAAAGAGCCTCTCCCATGGGGCACTTGTCGCAGGTATTGAGAGGTATTTCCATCAATCATTAATATGGTATCAATCATTAATATGTGTGCAGACAAGGTATTTAAAAAAAAAAAAAAAAAAGTGAAAAATCGATTTTTACGAGTTTCACGTTTTAACATTGTTCTAATTACATAATCGCGATTACTATTTAAAATCGATTAATCGAACAGCCCTAAAATCCAATATTGATGTTTTTGTCTTGAATTCCAGCTTTGACAGCAGTTTAGTAATAGTATACAGATAAATACTCATTGTATGTTTTTTTTTTTTTTTATGTGTCTGTTATTTCTTACATGTGAAATGTTGGACATAAGTGAAATAGTTCTCAATATGATAGAAAAGTTTAGTCAAAGCAAGTGTGGTTATTATTGTTCATCCCTCTATTTTTCCTTCATGTCCCTTCTTAGGTTTTATTGAGGCACAAATAATCTGACTTTATGGTGATGTGGCTCAGCATCAGTATCCCTGTGTGTATCTTTACTCCCATAGGTTGAAGTCTCACCTCCCACTCTGCCACAGCTTCCTCCCCCCGGCCCCCCCTCACCCTCCACACCGCCCCCTGTGACCTCCAACCTTCCTCCCCCCTCATCATCCATTTCATCTTCTTTAACACGGGCGCAGCAGCATGACCGCGGCATCCTCCCTCCCTGTCCCCCTGGCTCCCCTTGTCCCCTTCCCCAATTCACAGCTTCTCCACTCCCTCCTGTCTCCACCTCTTCATCTGTGTCTTCACCTCCTCTTCACGTTTCTCACCCCTCAGCAGATGTTCCCCCGCAGCGCTCTGTCTCTCACCCCTCAAGCTCCCCCTGTTCTTCGTGGTCAACCACATCTTGCCCTGTTTCAGAATCACGTTCCCCCCCTCCTCCCCCTTCTCCCACTAAAACTGCCTCTCCTCCCCTCTCCGCCCCGCGCTCTGCTCCTCCCGTACCACATCCAGAACGTAGGTCTCCCAAACTGAAGGTAAAGCTGGAATGTGGAGATGAAGATTATGTTAGGAGCTTGCCTAACAGTGTGTCGTCCTAACTATTGTGTTCTTGACTGTAGTTAATAAAATTGTCATATATTATTCATTAGCTGTTGTCTATGAAAGTTCTAGTGGCTGGGAATTAATCAGTATATGTACACTAACTTCCATCGTACATTAATATCCAACATGATGATGTACGGGAAAATGCTTGGGAGTTGCTTCTGTTAGTTGTCCCCCTGTGTGATCAGGAGGGTTTTCATTGGCACCAGCATGCTGAGTGATGACGTTAACAGTATGTGGTTAGATTTTCTGCTTTGGTGTTCAGCTCATCATCAACGTTGCTGACGTGGTTACTGTTGGAGATGACAGGTGTTTGTTGCCTCTGGTCTTTCTGCCTGTTAAGCAGGATCCAGTTGTTGGCGGTAAACCTCCCCGTAGCCCCATCTTGACCCGGAGGTCCTATCAATCATCCCTTAGAGGTCGAAGGGTAGGGGGGCATGTCTTCACTCAACCCTGCTCCTAATGCACTCTTGTCTTTGTGCAGGAAAGAAAACTTTAGAAATCTCATTATCATTCATGACCACCACTTATTTTGAAGCATACATTTTGATAATTTCTGCAAACAGTATTATTTTCCATTTTGGAACAGGGTTCTGTATCTGTCAATGACAAGGGAGCAGTCTTTCCTCCTCAAACACTTAACAAAGGCTCCACGCGTATCGCATTTTGATTAATTGTCTCCCTCTTACTCTGTCTCCTCCTCAGCGGTTAGTACAAGAGGCGCTCCAAGGTGGAGGAGATCCGTAAGTGACATTTGTTATTGCTGATATTATGATTGTCTTCATTTTTCTCTGAACATCCATTACCAAACAAAACATGTGTCTCGCTGTACTTAAAGGAGCTGTATTTGATTTGATTTGATTTGATTTGATTTTTATTTGTCTCAAACATGCAGGTACATACTGTATAATATAAAAAAGAGCACATTACGATGCCGTGCAAGTTTGAGAAGGAGCTGAAGGAAGCAAAGCTTATCAAGTTCAGCCCCCCCTTACATCGCCACACAGCATACAATACAATTATATATAAAATACAATTACATAAACATAATATATAAACATAAACACATACATATATATATATACACACATATATATACACATATATATATATATATATATACACACACACACACATATATACATACACACACACATACACCTATACATATACGTATCCATTTACACACTCATATATTCACACATTCATACATACATGCACACACACAGATACAGACACCCAACAAATTTCAATTACATAAGAAAATCCTGTCTAAAAAATAAAATAAGATTAGCTGTCCAGTCCTTTGTAGCTGGCCAAGAGTGTCTGTTTATACTTATTTTGAAATTGTTTTGAGTTAATGCACATTTCCATGTCCTCATCAAGTTTGTTCCACAATTTTACACCACAAACAGATATGCACATACTTTTTAGAGTTGAATTGATGGTAAGCTGTTTAAAATTACGATTCCCTCTTAAATTGTATGTTCCCTCTCTATGTAAGAGTAATAATAAAACGAATCATAAAATGACCCCGATATGTCAACAGACATTTAAAAATCATGTTCATTTCAAATACTTATGTCACTGACAACAGCACTCAAGCCAGGATATTCCAGTTTAAAAAGAGGAGTTGCAGCCCTCAACTGATGTTTATGTTGTCATTTTTTGTTTTGGCCTGAAGCTCCACCCTCCACCTATCTCCCAATCACCAAGTCAGTATTGTTTCTGAAGCTCCACCCTCCACCTATCTCCCAATCACCAAGTCAGTATTGTTTCTGAAGCTCCACCCTCCACCTATCTCCCAATCACCAAGTCAGTATTGTTTCGGCATCCGGGTTGCCAGCTCGGCTTTAATTATCGCAGCAGCCACTACGAACGTGTTGGATGAAAAACCTGGCAACCTCTGGTCGGGGGGAGGAGGGGGAGGGTACACGCCGCTCAACAATATTTTGAAAGTGACTGCAGTACCAGTTTTGGCCATTTCTTACAGACGGCTCCTTTAAGTGTAGATAGACCGTAAGAATGTTCATGTACAATTTAAACAGTAATTTGAATAGATACAGTTAAACTCACAAAGGTGTGCCCAATACAGGTTCCAGGCTCTGTACAACTACGCACCTCGCAACGAGGACGAGCTGGAGCTGAGGGAGGGAGACGTTGTTGATGTGATGGAGAAATGCGATGATGGCTGGTTTGTTGGTAAGATGGCAAAACATGTAAAGTGTCAACTTTAACCTATCGGGAGAATTGTTCAAAAACCCAAAACATGAAGGGCAGACGTGGTGGATGTAGTTGATCAGAACATCAAGAGAAGACTGGATGTTATGTCTTTCAGGAGGACAGTGGCAAAGCTCCTGATGGCAGAGAGATTGATCAAGAGAAATTAAAGAACGAGTGGGTTGAACAGAGTTTGAATCCAGATGAAATTCAGAGGGAATTTCTGCAATTTGTGAAGGTTCACAATCAAGTCTATCAACATTGTAGAATGTAACTTTACACATTAACTTAAGTGCTGCAATGAAGGAAAACTTCATTTATGTTTGTAGATTACGTGCTTCTGTATTTTTTTACGTCGTGCCCCATCATCTGCTTCATGGCCATTACAGAGTATTATGAGCTGCATAATGAAATGGATTTGTCTGATTTCTTCACTTCTCAGTCATGATTTCTAAATACTTCTCACCATAACCATCACAAAATGGTCAAAACTCCAAAACAAGCTGAATAAATGGGATTTTCATACAAAGAACATAACTCATTAACATCTAAAAGAATAAAAATGAGGTTTAAGTGCACTAAACAGAAGCAGTCGAGCAGTAAATAATGCAGGCGTTCTGTTTTTCATTCAGTCAAGGAAATTTAGTTTTGGTGATGATTAAGTCACTTTTCAGGATGATAATGCGTCCTGCCACAAAGCAAAGAGCATTTAAGCTTTTTTTCAGGGATGACAAAATTCAGTTTTTGGAAAATAGATTTCAGCACATTTGAAAATTGGTCAGATGAACTCTCGGTAGCCTCACGCACATCTTGATATGCACAAGATGAACCTTCCTGTCAGCGACTGGTGGTCACAGAGCCAGGGTTGTGTATGACAATGTGTTATTGTTTTTTTCTCTTTTATCCTTTTTGCTTTATGGTGAGGAGACGTTCACTGAGGTTACTAAATGTTTTGAGGATTAGAAATCATATAGAATTAAAAAGAACTTACCAGAGGAGATGCAGAAGTACTTATTGTTGGGGTTTTTTGTGGGGTT
This sequence comes from Cololabis saira, assembly GCF_033807715.1. NCBI lineage: Eukaryota > Metazoa > Chordata > Actinopteri > Beloniformes > Belonidae > Cololabis > Cololabis saira. Next base: position 25,740,577 of record NC_084587.1, read on the forward strand.
TTTTTGTTTGTTTTTTTATAACTGATTCAATACATTGTAACATCATCCTCTATTTATAACTGTTAAATTAAAGTTTGTCATCATAACTGTGATATTTCCTTTTATTTTTCCAACAAAATGAAAAACGCGGAATGAACATTCAGTGATGATTCCAACGTTTTTGCCAGGGGTTGTCCTAATGTAAACCCTACTAGAGAAGTCTTTGGGAGTGAGTATCGGGGTGTTGGTTACAAGCTGAGTTTGTTAAACATGACATTATGTGCAGGTAAATGTATATTTCAGGGTATCTAAAGAGTTTATATTATGGTTAGTTACATATGAAAGAAACAAATAACGACCTACCACCACTAGATGTCAGTGTTGTCCTATTTCATATTGAAAAGACCAAACGTCAGCTGAGCGCAGCTCCAGTGTAATATCCCCGATCTGTACAACTGTGTAAACCCCAAAAGACAAATGTGTTTATTTCCCTTTCAGTCCTGGAGCAATACTTGGGTGCTTTTACCCCCAGCTTTCATTTGCAAGATGGTATTATATAGGTTTTTTTTTTTTTTTGTGACCTGACAATAATTTACAATATTATTTAAATGTATATCTAATTTTATTTAAGAAAAACAAAAAGAAAGTTTTACTTAGACTTCACATGACTGCTTTTAAATGTGCCCTAAGTCTGTCTTGTTTAATTGTGACATGTACAGACAACTGCAACACTTGAATGTTCTAGGCCTGCTCCAGCTGAGTGACTCTCTCCCGGTTTCTGTGTTTCAGGGACCTCTAGAAGGAGCAAGCTGTTTGGAACCTTCCCAGGAAACTATGTGAAGCAGCTATAATGATGATTCCAGAGTCCCTGTGGCCCCGCCCCTTTCTGCGACACGTCCATCGCCGTCAGCACAGCACCCGCAGCACATCAACAGAGACCCGCAGCACACCGGCGCGCGCGTGTGTGTGTATGTGTGTGTGTGTGTGTGTGTGTGTGTCTGCACATACGTGTGGCTGGAAAACTTCCAGACAGAACCTTTTAGCTCTAACTAGCCATCTTTAATGGAGGACTTCTATAAGATAATGCTGTTTTTTTTTTAATCTTATCTTTTTACCTTTATTTTTCTATCACGGAGAACCCAAATCTCGTGCTCCAGTCAGTGACCTTTAACGTTGACGGAGGAAGGATATCGAAGGAACACAGTGATGCTTTCGTTTCTGTTTCAGCTGTTTAACAGCAGTACGATCACCAAGATCATGTCTGTTTTGATTTCTTCGCAGTCACAAAATTCATTTTACGGTAAATATCAGTGTTCAATCTTAAAGATCCCCAAAGGTGTTTAATGCAGAGTGTTAGTTTTAACAGCAGTATTGTGTCAGTTGTCTGAGCTGTGTTTTGGGATTCTTAGCCTGCATTTTACATCATCATGCCACTTCAAACTTTAATTTCCACACGTATCAATATTATGTTATCAAGGGTTCTCATTGGTTGGTTTGAATTTTGAAACATAATTGATCACATTCGGTTACTTTTAATATATAGCACCTCGGTTAACAGAGAAATCCCACTGTGTAAACGGTGTCCAAGTGTAAGATTAGCTGACAGGTATTTTGAGCTCTTATTTTTGCTTCTCTTCCAATCACTTTCAAATCAGGATTGATGCACTTTAAAAAAAACAAACAAACAAAACAAAAATAACCTGAACACAAGCTTATGCTCATCTGTTCATCAGACTGGACCCACTGCAGGTTACTCCGATTGTGGGGCTTCAGGGGACGTAGTCGTGCAGAAAGTGTATGCAGAAGGTTAGGTATTATATTTATTAGAGGACGAAGTATTGATCAAGACGTGTTGTAAGATGATTTTAGAAAGAATGAACACCATGTTACTTTTTTTTTTTTTAAACATTGTAACAGTACCTAACCTGCAATTGAAGGATTGTTCTTGTCATGTGTCGTTATGTTCTAAGAGAGACAAATAACCTGGTAGCTTTCATGAGATCAGGTGACCCGTCCTTTAATGTTGACTATGAGTAAGATTCAGGACGCAGACGTGACTGCGGTTTTTCCACGAGACTGATGGCATCTTTTGACCCTGCTGTCAGGGCGCGTGGGTAGTGCATCACTGTTCATGTGTATTATTTGAAATAATTGGCGTTTTTCCATTTAAGTTTGTCACATTAAGGAAATGCACGATGTGTTTTCTTTTCTTGTTGTTTTCTTGTTTTTCTGTTCCAAAAAAAAAATGGACACTGTTGACAAGTTATTGTTGAAGCACCTTAAGATATGTTATCATTCACTGTCCCTCACATCACTCCTCGTCATTTACTTCGTCAGCTGCTGTGAGAACACTTTCTGTCCGCGTGTGTGTTGGTATGAGTGTGTGTGTGTGACTGGGGTGTTTTTGTAAGCCTTTTGTATGAGAGCTGTAAAATGGCCAACATCCACTTGCTTTATAAACTCAGCTTTTTCTCACCCACCATCACATCTGGTTTCCTCTCTTTCTTCACATTTCATCCTTGGTGCTTATTATTTATCCATCCAGTCAAACAGATGTTTCTGTAGGCTAAGTAGAGCTGGTGATTGCTGCCTTACATTCAGTTAACTAATTTTATAGCCATGTACATGTAAACCTCTTCTGTGATGCAAAAATAATCATTTATGCATATGTAGTGTAGAAAAACCACATGAGAAGTGATAGTTTGCAGAGAACACGAACTCTTCAGTGTTGAAACAGTAGGCCTCTTGTCTGCCTTTTGAGATGACTTAGTTTCAGACTGAAGATGTGAATTTTACCCCTGATATGTTTCTACATGTAATAAAAATGTTAATCTCATGATAATCTCAAACTCAACATCTATTCTTGGATTTAAGGTATTTCTACAATATTGTAGCATTTGTTGGATGATTTTATGAGGCTGTATTGCTAATAAAACCCAGCTGACAATGATTGAACAGCAAACCTGATTTAAAGCTAGTCTGTAGATGTTCAAACCAAGCACAATGGGGATATGATACAAATATGATATTTTGCAATTCATGGACTGGAAACTCAAAGAAAATGGCATACTGACAAGGCCAGCACCACCTTCATCTTCTGAAATATGCATGGACTTGTACATTTCTTTTCTACAGCAAATGGATTTTTTTATTCATTTATTTACAATGTATTTCCCCACAAGCCCTCTTCCAGCGTACAGAAGCTGCTTAGTGGTGCTTGACATCAGAAGCAGATGCTGCCACAGTTACATCACCCGCTGGTTCTTCAGTGTTGTTCAAAACACTAGTTCACCCATTTGTCATCATCATCTTAGTGAAGGAGGAAGTTGCCTTGTTTTAACTGAAACCTGACTGAGCCAAGGTTTTATATATATATATATATATATATATATATATATATATATATATATATATATATAATATATACACACATGATGCTATTGTCCCAGTATGGAGACATTTTTTTTACTGGTTTACTTTTAATGGTCTTAGGGGTTTTCGAGACAACCTTTGTATCAGTGGATCTAGATGGGCTGGTTTAATAATAGATGATGGGCGGGTTTATTAGATGATGGGCGGGTTTAATAGATTATTGGCGGGTTTATTAGATGATGGGAGGGTTTAATAGATTATTGGCGGGTTTATTAGATGATGGGCGGGTTTAGGAGATGATGGGCGGGTTTAGGGTCATTGAGGATCAGTGAGTTTAAATTTCTTTACCACTGGCTTTCAGTATTTTATGTTTTCCATTCTCTTTGGCGCTCAGCTGCCAGCAAATGTTATTCTACTGACACTTAAAAACAGGTCACGCAGGTCATCTTATGAAAAATCACAGTGTAGTATATTGTGCATCTGGCCCGGACAGCTACATCCATTTCTCTCATCTACACGGGTGTCTATAAAATGGCATGCTGAGGCTTGGCATGCCCCCTAGAAATCAAAGTCAAATCCAGATAACCAGAATCTTTACGCCGAGAAGGAAAACACCTCTCCTGCCAAGACATCACTGTTGCATAAAGTTTCAGGTGCAGCACTTATTCAAACTATCCACTGCTTAATCTGACTTTACATCAAGAATAAGTTCAGAGTTTTTAAATGATGTTAATGCTTTAAGAAATGACTGAAGCAAGGTTTGGTCCCTGCTGATAACAGCTTACATGGCATACATAGCTGTTTTATAAATAGCATAATGTTTAAAGATATTTCCTATAACTGTGACGGTGTTTTTGGTGCCAGAATAAACTGACAATTGTTAGACAGGGATAAAAAAAAAGAATACTGGAACTGGTCAATGTAAGCAAACTGCTGCTACTGTTATAGTTGATGATGCTGTCCAGAGAGAGAGAGAGAGAGAGAGCTGTGCTTCTCTTATTCAAACTGTTATGGTAACACTAATACAAACCATGAATCTGATACACACTGAAGTACTTCACTTGGAAAGGATTTTTTTAGACTCTCTACAGACGCTGGTTCTTATTAATGCTACTTTGTTTCATGTAGATGATGACAGCATGCCCTGCTCAGCGTGAATGCCGGCGGTGCCTCACAGATTAGGACGGTTTACTCTCAGATGAGTAAAATAAAGCTGGATTGTTATCCAAAGCTCAGGGGTGAGAAGCATGGGTCCCATCCAGATCAATAGTGGCTGGAATGTGCCTGGGAGACCTCCAGGGACTCGGAGAGGAGCTTTCCTCCAAACCAAATAAGGAGAGGAGCAGCGGGCCGAGGCCGGCCAGACCTCGAGCTGTCCTTACACTCTCTCTCTCTTTACAACAAGTACTCCCTGACTGAGAGTCTTACAAATGTCACTTCATTTAGAGGGGAGATAGAGTAAATAGAAAAGCAATAAGCCAAGCTCTCAACAGAAATAAGTGAGCGTGTTGCTGCTGGTTTAGATGAGGAGTGTGTTTCCAAAATCGGACCAATGACCTCACTGCTGGGGTGGGCTCTGTCAATTCCCCTCCTTCTGCACACACAACCCCCAACCACCCCCACCCCCCCTGCATGGTTCAAAATCTCCATCACTTTGATATTCCTCTGCTGTTTAACTGTGATCCCAGCAGTGTGCAGTTCACTGTGCTGTTGCCACAGCAGCTGGGAGATCTAAAGGGCCATCATGCCAGTAGAGGTGGTGCTGGACGGGCCGGCCCCCTGGGGGTTCCGCCTGGCTGGAGGAAAAGACTTCAACCAGCCCCTGACCATCTCCAGGGTGAGTGATGGGATATTATCAGGACAGGAGAAAAATCAGCTCTTTTGCTCAACAAAACATTTATAGTCTCCTTGAGACTTTATGACTGAGATTGTTTTCAAGTGCAGTGTATCCAGGCAAACTCTTTATTTATTAACTTATCAAATGTTCAGATGATTCAATAATTCTACAGTTTAGACAAGGGATGTTCATGTGAGCATGTTTTTAGCCACAATTACAGAGGGATTACAGTCTTCTTCACCGTCAACATTGTCCTTCCAGGATGGCTCATCCTGGAAATATGCTGCGGCGGCACCTGTGCCGCAGTAAATGCAACAGGCTTAGATACAAATAGCAGCTGACCCTGCGCTGGTGTATGCGCGCTACCGCACACACTCTCACTGCACTGAGAAAATACATCAAAGTGCATGTAAATATAACATATTTAAATCTGTGATATTAACAATTAAAAATTAAGTTTGTTGCTTTACATGAATACATCTAGTTTTGAACTTAATCTGCATTTGTTCAAAAAACAAGACATTTTGAATTTTTTCCTTAACAAGCAGTATTTATGTAATCCCAGGCAATCTTTTCATTTACACACAAACAACAAGCAATGATCTTGTTGTATTTACCTTTCCTTGATCAATTTTAATCTATTGGCCAGATTGACCAACGTTTAGATGAGACATGCTTTATTTGTTTAAGTAGAACACCAAAGTAAAAAATATCTTGCTTGATCTACTTTAAAAAAATTTAAGGCGACTTTTTCGAATGAGATTTTTATGTCGATAAAGAAAAACTAGTCTTTTTATAAACTACTCAATTTTTAGCATGTACAAAATTCATTTGCAAGTAAAATCAACTTAATTTTTGCAAGTAAAGTCAACTTAATTTTGTATTTTTTTTAATTATTTATTTATTATTATTCTTTTTCTCCTTTTTCCTTTTTTTCTTCTTTTTTTTCTTTTTCTTTTCTTTTTTTTCTCTTTTTTCCATTTTTTCTCTTTTTTTTCTTCTTTTTTTCTCTTTTTTTTCTTTTTAAAGTAAAATTAATTTTGATAAATAAAGTTAAACTTAACACAATTAAGTTGACTGTACTTGCAAAATGTATTATTTACATACATAAAATTAAGTAGTTTATACAAAGACTAGTCTTTCTTGATCTACATAATAATCTCATACAAAAAGTTGACTTATTTTTTTAGTAGATCAAGCATAATATTTGTATCAGTGTGCGTGGATCTCAGACAGAAACATGTGGGGTCGCGGGGAATGATTCTAAAATTGAAGCTCTAATCGTGAAGCATCCCAAGCAGCAATCTTCCAGGACATTCACACCAGCCGAGTCAACACGGAGGGCGATGGGTTTGTAATCGGGTGGAATGATGAGACATTCTGTCACATATCAGCTGTTCAGAAGCTCAGCTCACAGCATCGTCCAGTTTAGTGTGTTAATAAGGCACTGGAGGTGTTGAGCAGGACTGTCGCACTTTGCAGAGCAACAATCACATATTTCGGGCAATCAAACTGACTGATTGTCAAATAATTTGCCGGAATGAAAAAAGGTCAGGCTGGAGTTTAGAGGTTGTCTTCATCTACAGTTTTAATGAAAACAAGCTTTTCCTGCATGAAATGGGGCATTTCCTGTTGATACAACATTCAACCAAACAACAAAATCACTTCAGATACCATTTTAATTTTTAATTTTTATTTATTGATGAGAACAGCTAAACTACCAAAGAGAAGCTGGAGGAGAACATGAAGCTGAGCAGTTAGACTGAAAAGCATGAAGCAACTCAAATAATCTCAGTTAATGGCTCAGTCTTCAGGTCTCCTGCCTCTCTGTGAAAAATGGTAATTTTACAAAAAGTAATTATTCTATAGTAGATGCAATGAACTTGTAGTCATTGCATTTATTTAAATGCATAAATGGGATTGGATATATGTCTACTGCTTAATAATAGACAAACACAAGGTGGTTAAACTGAAAACCAACAAACTATTATAATTTTTTACGTCTTTATTGAGCACACGCATTAAACATTCACAGACTAATAACTTCATCATTAAATTAGTTTGTACTTGTGATTTAAAACTAGAAGAAGTTTGTCCTTCATGGGACGCATTCCTCGAAAGAAAAGAAGGTATCCAAAGACCTTTGCTGCTCTTGTGATTACCGTAGTTGTTGTGGGAAAGACTGGAATGGGATATAAAGTCAACTCAACATGTTAAAGCACCCATCAGTCCTGAGTTAGACCAATGATAGTACCGTTTGGTGCTGCTGCTACTCTTCCTTGAAGTGGGCACGCAGCCACGATGACTCCAAAGGCACAGCGGGGAATCCTCATTGAGATAAAGAAGGAACAAGTAGGAACAAAAAGCTTGAAGACGTCACTGGAACTGCCAGACAGCTCATTCATATGTTTACCAAATGTAAGTCTTTGAACAGGCAGGTTGACAGAATGCCATGGAGGGACACACTCAAGTGAAGTTTGCCTAAGAGCACCTTGGCAATCCGTGGAGCAAGTGGGACAATGTTGTTTATTTTTTGACCCATAGTTTAATTGTGTGAGAGGGATAAACAGTAGCCTAATACTTCCAGTGCAGACACGGCACAGCACCAGCTGCATGAAAACATAATCCCAAGAGAGAAGTACGTTGAAGAGGAGCATCTTTATTTGAGTTACTCTCAGGACCTGGACCCGATTTTGTATTATCAAGGGCAAAAATGTATCCCCACATTTACCGAAGTATCCTGCAGGACAATGTCAGGGTGGGCTGTGTAACAGCTGAAGCTTAGTAGATGTAAGTTGTGTGCAGTACTCGAGTTGTAAAAAAAAGTCAGGCGGGATGGTGGATTTTATCAGATGGGGACAGATAATTTGTGCTGATTACAAATAATGTAATATATTACAAATAATAACACTGACCAAAACACCTGCAGAAATACTGCAGGAATGACATAGCAGCAGTTAAATGCAGCCTTCTGTAAGCTTTAAATATCCACTGGGCTTACATCAAATACATCAAAACACAACAATTAAAAACAGTTTTCTGAACTTATCAATATGATTCTGTCCTTCACAGGATAAGTCGAATTTAGTTTCTAGTTAAAAAAAGTTAAAAAATCTTATTACACTTAAAACAAGACTCATCACTGGAAAAAACAACACTTTTCACCTGTTTCAAGTAGATTTTCACTTGAAATAAGTAGAAAAATCTGCCAGTGGAAAAAGATTTTTTGCTTGTAATGAGAAGATAAATCTTGTCCCACTGGCAGATTTTTCTACTTATTTCAAGTGAAAATTTACTTGAAACAGGTGAAAATGGTCAAATAAGTTATTTTTCTGGTGATGACTAAATGTTGAAATAGCAGTAAAACCACATTCATTGATGAAATGACATAAGGGATGGAAAGAGGGGATGGCAGTTTTACTGGGGGGATGATTTTGACCGTTTTTATTTCAGGGGGGATGCCATCCCCCCTCAACTCGAGTACTGGTTGTGTGACACAATATATTAGGACGGTGAACCAAAACACTGAAGTTGATGATTTTAGAAAAGAAAACCATTTGGAGCGGCCTTGTCAGGGCTTAGACCTTGCCACTTATTTGAATCAGTGCTTTTAATACTAATAAGAAACCACATAATAAATCAATGGAGTAAAAGTGTGATATATTGGAGAGTCAGCTCCCCCCCTTTTTTTTCCACAGCTACAAAACACAAACGTATCAGAACCCTGATCTTAAGGCCTTTATCTCAATTTGTGAGCTAAATTCCCAGAAAGTCAGATTAGAGGAAGACGGTAATCCCACTCTTGTTGGGGTTATGTTCATCTTTATTCTGGGAAATACCTCAGGGACTATATAAAAGTATAGTTAGGTTTCAAACCACTGGCTTTATCCAGTAACCTCACACCTGTTGTGTCAGTGGACACTCTGGAGTCTATATGAGACAGTGGTGAAAGAGGCCTGCGATGGGAGACATGGAGGATCAGAGCAAAAGGGGAAGAAGCCCGAAGGGAATATAGTACAGTATATGAGCTATAATATACAGGAAGTCACGTTTCAGAGTGTATTTGTTTAAAAGAAAATGCCTTTGGGACTTACAGTATGAAACTTTTTCGTCCTGCAGTAAACTTCATTCAAGCACAAATGAATGCAGTTTCTGCTTCCAGGGCCATTTTTGGTCAGGAACATCCTCCCGTTTATGACTCAGCGATGTTCCCAGCTGGCCGGGGAAAGTAAACAAGAATGATGATCAGCTTTATCTTCAGCAGACAGCAGCTTTTAAGGTGTGCTTTGTTCTGATTTGAACAGCATATATTCATCAAAAATTCTCAAACAGCATGTGGAAATAGTTAGATAATGTTTTATGTGTCCTTGGAGGAGCTCTCTCAAAGAGAGCAGTGCCTGTCATCAGAGTGGCAGCCGGTGCTCTCTTCACTGTGGAGACTTTAGTTTTTATCTTTTGCTGCATAAACATAGACATTCCCCCTTTGTATCTTTTTGAACCAGGAGGAGTTTTTGTTTTTTATTCAGAAGAAATCCACCATAATCCCTTAGAAAGACATCCAAAAAATGTTTAAAAGATTTAAATCATACTTCTCGAGGATTTAAAGTGAGAAAAAGAAAACCCTTATAGTCCTGAGATAACAGACATTTGCTGTTGACACCACTGGTTATACTGGAAGGACAGCGGGTATGCTATACATAAGCACATCTGCTTATTTTACATTTATTTAACATTTATGTATACAGCAGTTCCCAAAAGTACAGCATCTATAGTCCTTAATCGTTGTGATCCTTTGTATAAAACTAATGTTAAATGTCTTCCTGACAGTGATAGAAATACTTTATCACTTGTGAAATTGTCCAAGTTTTCAAATTTGATTTGATAATTTAATAAGGGTCAAATAAATCTGTGTTCTGTGCTATTCTGATGGAGAAATGTGCCACCTTCTTCATCATCCCACCGATAAAAAGCTTCCTGCTCTGAAACCAATGTGGTGAAAGGGGACCAAATCGATGTCCACTAAGTAACTAGAAAATTAAAGCTGTGGGTTTAACATCAAAAACAACAAGTTTACATTTTTTTCATACTGTCAAGCACCACAGCATCTCCTCTCAGTTCTTGTCACCTTCTGTGTGTTAGCTTTAGCTTTGCAGCTGCTCATATATGGTCATGATTTAATAGTCACAAAAGCTGACCTTGATTGATATTCAGAAGCAATTAATAAAACCCAATAAAATCTGACCACACTTTTTGTAGAGCGGAATGAAAGCAGACCATTGTCAGGAACTTAATTCCCTTTAAAGATATTTGGCGTTCCAGTATGAAAAGAGAGCAGCTCCCAACATTCAAAGCCAGTTACAGTAGAACTGCCTCTAAACTGCTCCAAATTACATCTGAATAATTTAGACTGTAATCTTACACAACACAAGTGAACATTAGCTTCTGTACTGCGGCTAATCTGAATTGGACTGTTTCTTCTGTGTCAAGTACAGTGTGTCCCGAGCAAAGTCTTTAACAATTATAGTTTATTTACAACATCTGCACTGGAACCAAAGGTATACATTTAATTTGCTAGTCGGACACAATCCAGACGTGACCAAAAATGTGCAATTCCTCTATTGACCACTAGAGGCTGGCTCCAGAAGTGAAATAATAGCCATCATAGAATAGCTCTTATATTGATTATGTGTGCTGTCAATTGTACTAAGACACCAAACTAACTGACTCTGAGTTGCCATCAAAGAGGTTGAATGCAGTCAGTTCCAGTCACAGCACCATGAGGACCTAACCAAAAAAGCTTCAACCTTCAGCAGTCAAAGGGCTCATGTCAGATTCATGTTAGCGCCAAAGTAATAGTCGTCTCCTAGGGTTATTGCTAAATGTTAATGCACGTCACTCATGGTGCACACTCTTGATATTATTATTATAATTTGTATTTTAATGTTGATATAACTGTACATTTTTGATTATCAACAGTTATCTTACACTCTGTTAATAAATACACTGTCCAGAAAATGCTGGGAGACTATAGTGATCATAGTTGCACCAACAACCTACCAGTACTCGAAATATGATGTGGGTTTGCAGATTTAACACAACAGTGTTCAAAAAATAAAAAAGCTGAACAGCTTTGCTCCATATACTTAATTTAGCAACAAGCAAATAATTGTCATATTGTAGTTGTAAAGAATGTTGATTGTAGCTGTATTATCAACCTTGGTTCTTCCCTTCATATTCCCTTAATATTTAGAGAATTTAACTGACTCTTTCAGTGATACTTCGAGGTCATTGAGTATTTGAGTTCTAACTATATTCTATTCTGCAATAAATTTGAGCTAAAAAAAAAAAAAGTAAAGGGAATTATATTTTAAGCAAAAACAAATGTCGGACGTGACAGCTGAGCTTTGTGGAAGCAAAAGGATTCAGTAGAAACGCACATCTGTGCACAGATTCAGTTGACAGACACGGAGCTTTATAACGAATTCTTCCAGCAGCACAGCAGCTAATGCTCCACTGTAAATTACTGCTCCCTCTTTGGCAGCATGAGACATCCTCTCAGCACTTTCATCCACGTTTATTTATAGGCAGATGACCTAATCGTAGTTTCAGTGTAACATCTCTATGTAGTTTAGCTGACCCTGTCCACTACTGCAATATGAGTGAGCATGAATCAGACCCTGCGTGGAGTAATGAGAATGTTCCCTTCAGTTTGAAGTTGCCTGCCGCGATATTCTCTATGACCCTAGTGGCTTTCTGGGACTTCTTACTCATCTTGAATACTTTCTGGGAAACAGAATACATATTCCATCTGGATGCTGTCACTGCACACAGTTAGTTTATCACCGTTACAAGACACAGGCAGTTAAAAGACCCAACCCGGCCAATGTCTTTCTATAACAGGGCTTTCCGCACTGCATCTCAGTGAGCAGTCACTGTTTTTTTGTTTCGTTTTTTTTTTATGTGCATCTTCTTAGAAAACTGGGTGATTAATGAGTTGTCCATGCCGAGCCTTTGGTTTGTATTTCATATACATATTTAGGCCAGGTGAGATTCAGGGAAGGAAAATCTCATGAAGTTGTGATCCCAGCAAGGGAAGAGAATAAGGGGCCCAGTCATGGCGAACAGTATGATGAGATGAAGTGCTACTGATGGAGAGCAGACCGTTTCTTTTCATGAGCCTTGCGCCATCTACATGGAATTCAACAACAGACAGGCAGCAGTTTTCTGTCCTTCTGCTGGTGTTCATGTACCGATTCTTGTGTGAAATTACACATCATTTTGTCTCTTTTACGTACTGAAACCGGAAACTACAAAATAATTATTTAAACAAAAACTTAAGCAGGAGATTTATAATGGCATTCATTTAACTGACAGTCCTGTATTTTCAGCTTGTTTAATTAAAGCAGTGCTTCTCAATCCTGGTCCCCATGGGCCGCTGTCCTGCATGTTTTAGATGTTTCCCTGCACCAACAAACCTGATTCTAATTAAAGGTCCTCATTAACTTGTCACCAAGGTCTGCACAGCTCTGTTGATGACACAGGTACTTTTATCACGGTGTGCTGAAGCAGAGTAGCATCTAAAACATGCAGGACAGGGGCCCACGAAGACCAGGATTGAGAAACACTGAATTAAAGCAACTGTATGCAGCAATACCTCCTCTGGTCACATGGGGGCAACATCTCACAAGAATGATCATGTGTAGCAAAAGACACATCGTCCAGCTTGATAGAGTGAGTCCCAGACGTGATTCAGGAGTCAATTCCTGTCAGTATGGTGCCTGCCAGAGCAGCCAAGAAGGGGCTTTAAAAGCACTTTTCAGACAACTTATGAGTGATGTCATATAGGAGTTTACACACTTCCTTTTAGACAGTGAAATGCACATGTAATGGTACGAAGTGGTGGTGGAAAGTGCCGAACCGATGCCTCCTCAGTAGGAGCTTCAAAATCGTCAAGCTGAAATTGAAAACCTAAGAGAGTGAAGTGCAGACATCTACCACTTTAATGCAGTGAGTCACTGATTCTAGAGCAGACGGAGTTTAGTTTCTTTAAAGAAAAAAGGCAGCAATGTAGTTATTTAAAAGCCCTAAATGACAAACAAAACAATTCAAAACATGTGTATCAACAGAAAAAAAGGAAATGAATGCAGAGAAGAGAAAAATCATTCTTTATTGCTGTCATTGTTTCATCATTGAAAGAGGCGTGTGTTGTTGTAGCAGCTGCTTTGAACTTCTTTGTACAATGCTTTATTTACAGGGATACTCAATAAATCTTAGGGGAATGGTTTTTTGGATAGGACGGAGGAAAAACCAGAACTCTGATACAGAAATCTGTTTCTCATTTTTGATCTGCCTCTAAAATTGGATTATAGGGACATTTATTGAAATAAAACCATGTGTATCGAGGAAAGAATCTCATTTGGTAGAGTTGTTGATAACATCTTGTGCTGTGCTTGACGGATATAGTATTGCTTCTGACAGGGCAAAAGAGATGAACAAATTCTTCCACCAAAGTCACATTTTTCTATTAAACTTTGAAAGCAAAACAATTTACTACAAAATTTCCAGCATCCCCCATTACCTCCGCCTGTCAGCACACATCAACATTCCATTTACTTACTTTCCACTACTGCTGATATTTTAATAATGTGTTTTTTCTGCTCTGCTCCCTGACAACTTCATCGTCAGCCCCAAACATCTCATGACCTTCAACTAACGACAGCTGGCTTGCACAATCCTGATTTAAAGGATGTGTGTGTTTGTATTGTAGGTCAAAATACAGTAGATTGCAATTATTCATAGCTTTTTTCATTTTAAAGGACGTAATAAATAAGACAAATAGAAACAATTAAAGATAACTTGTTGAATTCAGAAATTGTCTTACATTTCACATAGCTAGTCAGTTATCCTGTAGGTGTACACAGAGGCATCCACACGGGTGTTTTATGTTTTTCAGTGTCAGCTGTTTCTGTTGTCACAAGTCACACATATCTGCTTTGTTGTTGTTGTTATTGTTGTTGTTATCCCTACACCTGCTCCCATTCAGATCACTCCGGGCAGTAAGGCATCCAAGGCCAACTTGTGCCCCGGTGACATTGTTTTAGCCATCGAGGGAGTCCCAGCCGCAGACATGCTGCACTGTGAGGCCCAGAGCAAGATAAAGGAATCCACCCGACAGCTCTGTCTCACTGTTGAACGGTACGACAAGCTGACACACACACACACACACACACACACACACACACACACACACACACACACACACACACACACACACACACACACACACACACACACACACACACACACACACACACACACACACACACACACACACACACCACCATCATCATCGGCGGTCACTCGAGACGAGTACTGTCTTCTTCGCGGGGTCGTCTACTTGTGGGTCTTCAGGTGGGCGATCCGTGACCCACATATTTTTGTGCAATGTGGACAGGGGAAAGTGGTGGTGGGTTGTGGTCGCGCTGGAGCCTGATTCTGTCTTTCCTTATGGAGTTGTCGTTTGGTTTGTGCGACACGGTAGAGTTCCTTCTCATAATGTGCAGCACCTTCTTGCACCGCTGCCCTCCAGCAGTGCCTGTTGAAGGCCATGTGCTCCCAGTCCTGAGATGTTATCAGGAATTTCTTCAGATTGTTCCTGATCTGCCCACCTGGAGCTCGCGGACCTCTTTCCAGCTGGGAGTATAGAATCTGTTTGGGGAGACGGGTGTCGGACATGCGGATGAGATGGCCAGTCCATCGGAGTTGGTGCTGAATTATTAAGGTGGTGATGGTGGGCATTTTGGCTTCCTCCAGAACGCTGATGTTAGTGTGTCTGTCCTCCCATTTGATCCTGAGTATGTTTCTCAAGATTCTTTGGTGTTGCTGTTCTAGAGCTCTGAGGTGCCTGCTGTAGGTTGTCCATGATTCTGCCCCATGCAGCGAGGTGGGGAGAACCACATCCTTGTAAACCAGGAGCTTGGTGTCGACCCGGAGATCTCGGTCTTCAAAGACTCTTTTCCAGAGTCTGGCATAAGCTCCGCTGGCACAGCTCAGGTGATGATTGACGTCAGAGTCAATGTCCGCTTTGGAGGAGAGGAGGCTGCCAAGGTAGAGGAAGTGGTCAACATTTTCAAGCCTTGTGTTGTCCACTTTTATCGTGGGTGGAGTAGGTGGCTGGTTGGGAGGAGGCTGGTGTAGCACCTGGGTCTTCTTGACGTTCAAGGCCAGACCCAGGGCTCTGTATGCCTTAGCAAAGGCGTTCAGGATGCCCTGGAGGTCTTCTGCAGAGTGTGCTACGATGGCATTGTCATCTGCATACTGGAGCTCCATGATGGTGGTGTATTGAACCTTGGTTTTGGCTTTTAACCTGTTAAGGTTAAAGAGCCTGCCATCAGTCCTGTACCAGATCGGAATGCCTTGTGTCAGCTCTTTGCCAATGAGGTGTAGTATGGCGGAAATGAAGACCGAAAACAAGGTGGGTGCAATGATGCATATCTGTTTGACCCCTGTCTCCACAATGAAGGGCTCAGACAGCCGCTGCTGTTGAGAACTGTGGCTGTCATTCCATCATGCAGTAACCTCAGTATTCTGACATATTTGTCCGGACAGCCGTAAAGCAGAAGGATGCTCCACAGAGCCTGAAGATCTACCGTGTCAAAGTCCTTTTAAAGGTGTATGAAAGCCATGTACAAAGGCTGCTTATGTTCACGGCATTTCTCTTGGAGTTGGCGTGCTGTAAAAATCATATCTGCTTTGCCTAGATGGACAAAAACCGCAATGTGATTCTGGGAGAACTTCCTCAGACAGTGGTAGTAAGCGGTTGGCGAGAACACGAGCGAGTACTTTGCCAGTGGTTGAAAGGAGTGAGATGCCCCTATAGTTTCCACAATTTATCCCCCTTCTTGAAAATGGTCACTATCAGAGCATCCCTGAGCTCTGAGGGGAATTCTTCTTTTTCCCAGACCTTCAGAAGGAGGGCATGGAGGCGGCACAGGAGCTCTGGTCCACCTTCCTTTAGGACCTGAGCTGGGATCCCATCTGGACCGGTGGCCTTGTTGTTTTTCAGGCTCCTGATAGCATCTTGGACCTCTGTTAAGGTGGGAGGTTCCCCCATGTCTTCCTTGATGAGACTCTGAGGGAGGTGACTGATGACATCTGGTTGAGTTGTGCTGTTGCGATTGAGGAGTTCCTGGAAGTGTTCTCTCCATCGGTTGTTTATGGACTCGTTGTCCATCAACAGCTCCTGTCCGTCCTTTGAGTGTAGAGGGTTTTGGCCACGGTGGCTTGGGCCATAGACAGCCTTTGTAGCACTGAAAAGCCTCTGGTGTCTCCAGAGTCTGCCAGCCTCTGGATTTCCAGTGCTCTCTCAGTCCACCAGGAGTTTTTAATCTGTCTCACACAGTTCTGGATGTCAGCCTTGGCTTTAGAGTGAGCCTGTCTCTTGGCTTTGCAGGTTATGTCGTTTTGCCAGACACAAAAGGCTTCCCTTTTTTTAGAGATGAGCATTTCTATCTCTGTGTCATTCTCATCAAACCAGTCCTGATGTTTTCTGGACTCACACCCGAGGGTGGAACTACAGGTATCAAGGATGGAAGATTTAAGCAGGCTCCAGTGTTCTGTGATGTTCTGCTCTCAAGGCTCTGATTAAACACACACACACACACACACACACACACACACACACACACACACACACACACACACACACACACACACACACACACACACACACACACACACACACACACACACCGGTATTTATGTGTGATATTCAAGTGTTTATTATGTTTTTTTTAAGCATGTTCTCTTTTTTGTGTTGGAAATGTGCTGGTACCAAAAGAAGTTCTGTAACTTGTTTCTCGGTGTCTGCCACGATCGCTGCAGAGGGTCCAAACCAAATTTTGCTTTGCAGAATTGACAAAAATGTTAGTCCGATACAGTAATCTCAGTGGTTCCCAGCACTTTCGTCTTATGACCCAAGATCCCAAGCAATATAGAAACACATGATAAGTAATTAATTACCAAGTAAAATGGTCAGAATCAATATTCTTATATAGACATTTGCTAAACAGTTACCTAACAGTAGGCATAATTATCATGAAAATACCAGGAATTTGACATTCCCTGTAAACACCAATGTGTAAGCAGATCTTCCCCTTCACGTTGATTTGGTTTGATAGACCCAACGACTCAAAAAGATGAAGAGGTGACCTTCTGTCTTTTTTTCCCCCTCAGAAATGGATCAAAACTGTGGTCGCCAATTGTTACAGAGGACGGTAAAGCTCACCCGTTTAAAATAAATCTGGAAGCGGAGAAACAGGTTTGTAAAACTGTGAAGCAGTAATGTAGTTTTTGTTCCGGCAATTTTGCTTCTTTTTCTTGCCGCAATAATATATTTTTCATTTTAAATCCCATCTTCACTCTATAGGAGTATAAACCAATTGGCGCTGCTCACAACCGGAGAGCTCAGCCGTTTGTTGCAGCAGCAAACATTGACGACAAGCGCCAGGTGGTCAGCTCGTCCTACAACACTCCTATAGGCCTCTACTCATCAGGAAATATCCAGGATGCCATGGAAGGTCAAATGCGAGGCCTGGTTCCCCCCAAGCCTGAGAGGTGGCCACTGCTACTATTCATAGCCATTTAGAGGATCCACTATGAATTTCTTATCGTTCTAAAGCCAACACATGTCAGAGTCATGGTAATATAGGCAAAAATGGGGGTATATTGTGTTAAATCAAGTGAATTCAGATGCACAAGTTCAATCCTGAAGTGTAGAAAAATATACTATGATTGCAAACAGACAGGACCTTTTTCATTGGGAAGGGAGAGCAGCACATATACCATGAAAGCACCCATCAGTGTTCTGAAATTGAAAAATACAAGGTTCATATTTTAATTAATACTCTCTCTCTCTCTCTCTCTCTCTCTCTCTCTCTCTCTCTCTCTCTCTCTCTCTCTCTCTCTCTCTCTCTCTCTCTCTCTCTCTCTCTCTCTCTCTCTCTCTCTCTCTATATATATATATATATATATATATATATATATATATATATATATATATATATAGTAAGGATTCCTTGTGAGCCAACTACTAAAGTTTAAAATTACTATGAATATTTCCCCCCCTAATGACTACTACTTCATTGTTCTTCATGTGTGTCCAAGTTTACAAGTGTAGGCCAATAGGACTGGTGCCAACGCACCAGTTTTCCGGCCTCTAAACATCTAAACAAACAACAAGGAGTCGGACCCTCAAGAGATACAGACTAAAATGACGTGATCCATGCAGAGTATGAATTAACGGGCGGTACAAAACACCAATGTAGGAAATGAGAATATTTTTAGCTCTTACAGGAAAGGTGCTCTAGAGTCCCAAAATAAAGACAACGAGCTGGAAATGAGCACTATGAGATAAACACAAATGGTTGGGATGAAAACGACCTTGAAGCATTTTGTGGTCTGTGGTGACAGAAACCATCTCTAAAATGTAAAAGTTTCAAAAAGCCCCTTACTGTTTATTTTTACCAGTATGACTAATGCAGGTATTGTACTCAACATAACAGCACTTCATCCATCCATTCATCCATCCATCCACCCATTCATTCAACCATTATCATACCTGCGTTTTCCTATTCTAGGGTCATTGAATCTTTTGGAGCCTATCCCAGCTTTCTTTTAGTGAAAAGCAGGCGCACACCTGGACACGCCGCCACTCCATCACAGGGCCAATATGACTCAAAATAATCAAAATTGGCTAAGTTTCATCTAAATTTAACATTACAGAGTCTGATAAGTTTGTTGGTACCCTTCTATTAAAGAAAGCATGATCCACAATAATCTAAAGTGACATAAGCATGAATAAGTTTAGTGTCCTGTAATTAGCATTTAATCCTGCAATCAGTCAGTCTGACTATTTTAAGGGTTAAAAACGTCATCACTCGACTGTTTTTAATATAATATAATATAATATAATATAATATAATATAATATAATATAATATAATATAATATAATATAATATAATATAATATAATCTTTATTTTTCAGTATGTATCTAACAAAAAACACCAAAATTAGTCTTCTGTTTACATCACTAGTTACACTAGGAGCAGTGGGCTGCCATTTTTTCTCCTACCCGGGGAGCAGTTGGTATCATGGTGTTTACCACACTGAAGATGGACCAGAGAAAGAAAAATGGGAAAATTGTCTGTGATCCAGAAAAAAAAAACTTTCTGGACAAGCTTATTAAAGGTAAAGGCTATAAGATATATCCCAGTTTCATGTTCCTGTGACGGTAGTTGCTCATTTCATTCAGTGAATGTAGGGTGCACAGGAACATCCCTGGACTTCTGCCACAGGAGGACAATTGAAAACAAATTCAAGAGGTGGATACTATGAATGGCAACCAAATAGCCTTGAACAGCTTCCAAAGAGATTCAAGGTGAAAGTACATCAGAACAATCGAGGAGGACTCGACTGTTGAAAGCATGTCATAAAAATGCCAGACTTGAATTTATCCAAATGCATCTGTACAAGCCACAAAGCTTTTTAGGAGAATGTGCTTTGGACAGATGAGACAAAACAGGAGCTTTGTGGCAAGTCATATCAGCTCTATGATTACAGATGCAAAAATGAACCATTCAAACATGGAGGAAGCTAAATTAGGTTCTAGACTATCAAGACAATCTGTAGCCAAATGTGGTGCCTGGTGCTAGAAAGCCTGGTCTCTATCAGTGTTAATGGATCTTCAAACAGGATAATGATCCAAAACACAAGACTAAAATCAGCCAAGAGTGATAAAGAACAAAATACTGTACTATTCTGAAGTGTTCTCCTATGAGCCCTGATCTAAATCCTGGTGAACATTTGAGGAAATATTTAAAACATGCAGTCTGAAGAAGGAACCCTTTAAACATGAGACAGCTGCAGCAGATTGCTCATGAGTGGACCAAAATACTTGTCTACGGGCGTAGAAGTCTTACAGAGACGCTTGTAGAATCGCCTGATTGAAATAGTTACCACAAGAAGTTGTGAAACAAAATAAAGTTAAGGGCCCCATCATTTTTGTCCAGGCTAATTTCCTTTATTTTATTAATTTTTCTAAGGAAATGTAATTCTGCTGAGTTTATAAAAAAATATCAAAAAACTAAAACATTTAAAATCTTTGATCAACTTTGTTATTTCTAAGATTTAAAAAAATGTATTTACAGGCTAGAATAATTACCTAAAAATCCCCAACTTCATATAGTTAAAAATCCCCCCCAAAAACGGAGCAGTTTTTTGTATTTTATCAAATTATTTCAGTGTTAAACTGCCTGTCGTGTAGCACCAACTGAAGGACAAACATTTTCCAAGCTATTTTGCCAAAAATACAGCAACAGCAAGGGGTCAATTTGTGTCAAAATGTGCTGTTTTCTTGTTTATAACGATCACTGAAAATCTTTACTTTAGGCTATCTCAGATATGGATGGAACTGAGAAAATATGACAGCCAGCAGACGGGAAGGGATTTATTTGTGGTTTAACCACTGCCAAAGACAAAAATGACATCCAACCAAAATTACTCATATTCATTTACATAAACCACAGTGCATTCACAAGCATTATCAGGTATGTGAAAGGAATTGTAATTTACTGAGGCATAAAAAACAGTTGAAATAATTATTTTAAAATATTTCTTTCTTTTCTTAAAGGGGACCTATTATGAAAAACACGTTTTTTCTTGCTTTAACATATATAAAGTGGTCTCCCCTCACCCTGTCAACACAGAGAAGGAGTACAGCCGCCCGGAGGATCCTTCCAGTGTGATGTGACTTCTACGAGCCGTTCAGATTTGCGCATTTTCATTATGTCACCAAAATGCAAACCGCGCCTCGGTCTCCTCCGCTGCTGAAACCACGCCCACAACTCTCTCCGCCGGCCGGAGCGTCCGCCATTGTTCCAAAGCGAGGGACAGTAAAAATGAGGTTTTGCATCGACATTTACCCTCATAAAAGGATCAGTACCAACAGTACCCGCTCAGGACCCGGCAACTGCACACGAGTCAGCGGTAAGTGACGTTAATTTTTTATGTTATTTATATTTGTGTACAAGTATGATCTTTGCATGGGCTAATTTAGCTTAGCTCCGGTGTTACTCCGTGTTACGGAGCTCTATTAGTACCATAATACATTTTTTTTCTGTTTATGGTTTCAGATCTTTCAAGCACCTGAAGCTGTTCAACGACACCTTCAGAAGATGCACGGTCCTTTCTTGAGCCAGCAATAGTGCATACATGTTATTTATAGCCTATACAACTTATGTTATTTTATTTTTTTTAACAATAAAGTTGCCGTTTGTGAACATTCAGTGTTGTGATTTCTTTACAGTTAACATGATTCATTTGTCTTGTAACATAAGAAATGAAATGATGAGGAATCGGAGTAAATAACTGTGGTGTACCTGTTTAGAATTAAATTCAATCTTCCTGTGTGAAGACGAGGTAACTAAAGGCTGATTTATGGTTCCGCGTTACACCAACGCAGAGCCTACGGCGTAGGGTACGCGTCGATTTAACGCAGGACCATAATTCAGGCTTTATGGAATTGATTTTGTCGCTGATGCTCACATCGCATGGGACAGGCTATAATTGGGTGCGCAGCCGGCTGCTCTTCAGCCCAGAGAGAGGCTTTGTCTCCTCCCCTGCTACACGTCATTCAGGCAGCCAATCAGCACAGAGCCTCATTATCATAGCCTCCCCTCCCCCTCCCTGAGAAGGAGGTTAGGAGCGGTAAAAATGAAGACATGGCCCAGAGGCTGAATTTCTGATTTATGTAGAAAAAACAAGCTCTTGATTGTTTTTAAGACATTCAAGGCCTGTTTAAAATATACATTAAATGCCATTATGGGTCCCCTTTTTCTTAAAGCTACTCTCTGTAGCAATGCCGCTTCTGTCCACATGGGGACGTGCAGTTTTGCTTTGCTCGCAAGTTCCTCACAGTACTGTGTTTGTAAGTGTTGACGGTCCAGATATCTTGTAATAACCCTTTACCCCACTTTCTTGTGACATGCTGTCCCCATGTGGTCAGATGTGGTATTGTTACATGAAATGGCTTTAAATTACTCACAATAACCCTTTCCCTACTACTATCATTATACTATATCCTCTCCATCTGCTGCTGCTGTCATCATTGACCACTAGCTTCACAGCAAAGTAGTTTAGATTGCAGTATAATCTATTTCCTGTAGCTGATAGGATCTAAGAGTGTGCTCTAAGAGTGTGCATTTGTGCTTTGATCTAATGCCCTCTGAATGTCTGTGTCTGAATGTGCTGTGTCTCCTCAGTACCAAAACTTTCACCAGCATCAAGGAGTCTGATGTGTACCGAATGCTACAGGAAGACGAGGAGGAGCCCCAGGAGCCTCGGCAGTCTGGCTCCTTTAAAGCCCTCCAGGACTTTATTGACAGTGATGGTGAGTTTTTTGGGCTTTTTTGTGTTTTCCTGCCAGATGATGCATTCCCTCCAGAACAACAACAGCATTTGACAGGTTGGGTTAGAAAGAGTCGGTCGAACTGCTGCTGGTTGTAGCTTTGTATTTGGCATACAAACATTATTGTAGTTAACAATAGGATTTTCTTGTTAACAAAATTACATCCTTACCAATTTTACAGTTTCATTTTTTTTTTACTCTGGAAAGAGTGACACTTTTTTTATTTATTTATATCACATACTTTGATTTAAAAAAGAAAAACACAGAATGTTAAATTTAGTGATTTTCTATTCTGCAATAACAATTTTTATCTAAACAGCAATTATTATATGAATTATTAAACATTCCACACTGTACTATGCCTTGTAAAAGACAATGTGAAGCCACACAATGTGTCATCAGACTCTCTAATGTGTTCCCCTTATAATTCAAGTGCCGTGCTATTTAAGCTGCATAATGTGTCAATACAAAAGCTATTCTCCATGTGTTTCCTCAAGTACGTGGAAAAAAAACAGTGCCCTGCAGACTTTAATGCCTAGAAGCAGAAAGGAAGCATTATAAGAATTCAAAAGGCTTTTGTATGCAGCTGTTCCTGAAGTGCTCATGTCTCTCATTTCTCTCAAATAGCCTAAATGTCAAAATGTTAATTTCTGTGGTCCATGCAGACAGGGTTTGTTTTATTGAACGGTCTCTTTCACCTGTGGCCAGGTACTCGTCCCATTGTGACTCGGACAGTTAAAGCTCCAACAACGAAACCAACTCCACCAACAGGAAACCTGCACAAACTGCCTCTCTGCGACAAGTGTGGGAATGGGATCGTGTGAGTTAAAAATACCACAAATCATCTGGGATTCACATTAAGACAACAACGTGCATCAACACGAGCAACAGGGCTACCATTTCAGTCAAAACCTTTTGACTAGTATGTACATAAATGTCCATTGCGATGCAGCAGAAGCATCATAGAGCTATTGCTTGGTTATTATTTTATTTAAAACAAAAACAGTTATGTATTATACCTCTCCACACAGTGTTTCAGTGAATTTTGTTTAACCGCTGGAGTGTTTTTGTCCATCAAGAACCGCTGAGCACCTAGAAACACATGCACTAGAGTAATAAACCAGTGAACAATCATCTCTGCTGTATCATGATGTTGATCCTTTCTGATTTTTCTGCTACAGTGGGACAGTGGTTAGAGCCCGGGACAAGTATCGTCACCCTGGATGCTTCGTGTGCTCCGACTGTGACATGAACCTGAAACAGATGGGCTATTTTTTTGTGGAAGAGCAGCTGTACTGTGAGACTCACGCTCGTGCCAGAATGAGACCACCAGAGGGACACGACCTCATCACGACATTTCGCTCTGCATAGATTCCCCTCCTATAGGCACAGACACATGCACTTTGGCAAACCAAAGCTCCTTACTTTGTGTTTTTGAGTATTGATCTGTAATATGTGGTTTGTGCAAAATATTATGGTACATGCCAGTTTGATGGTTTAACCTGTAGCTCACATTTCACAGCTGATATTTGAACTGTTTTGCTGTTTAAAGAGTCCTATGTGGCAACAAAACATTGTGAGACCTGCCATAATTTGATATTTTTCCAATAAAGACTTTGGCTCATATTGTTTCTCTTTTCATAATTATCTCTTTGCAGACTCAAATATCTAATGCAGATTCAAGCTACGGTAATAATGGCAAATGTAATGTGTTCATATCCATTAATTTATTGTTTTGTTTCAAGTTTACATTTTCACATCTGACAGTATTTTGATATAGATGCCTTGCTCAATTTGAGATTTTTTTTTAGATTATTTATATGTACTTTTGCTTGTCCAAAGTACCAACCCCATTTTCAAACATCTTGGGACATTGTGTGAGACATAAATATAGAGTTAAGTTATTCGCAAATCCTTTTTTAATCTATGCTCAATTATATACACTATGAAGACAACACATTTATTATTCACAATTATATACTTTGTTTTCTCATCAAATAGTCACTCATTTTGAATTAAATGCCTGAAACACATTTCAAGAAAGCTTGGACAGGGGGTGAACAGGTTAATTAGAGTGATTGTCAGGATTGGGTATAAAAGGAACATCCCCAAAAGGCTCATTCATGAGCAAGGATGGGAATTGCATGTCAAGTTTCTTGACATGCAATTGTAAGGAATTTAGGGATTTCATCACCTCTAGTCCATAACATCACCAAATCATAAAACAAATCTGGAGAAATTTCTACATATAGGTAAGAAAACCAAGATTAAAGTCCCGTGACTTTCAATCTGGACCCCCGGAGGGGGTCCAATAAATCTTTTGTTATTATTTATTTATTCTTTTTTTGTTATTGAATCAACCTAATTTGCAGTTCTTTTACACCCCTTCCATACATTAGTATTCAGCTTGTGTAAATATTATCCTCAAGTCTGTTTCCATTATCATCTCAAGGGACAGTATACCAGAATCTGAGTATGTATGTATAAGCGTCAAGGTAAGGTAGACTTTATTCATCCCCAAGGGGAAATTCATTTGTCACAGCAGCACGACACAGAACAGAAATAAACAGGACAGAGGAATAATAATTACATTACATAAAAAACATAGAAAGACTGCATTCTGCTTGCTGGATAAAAAAAACATAAAAAAAAAACACTTGGTAAAAAAAGAGATTTTCTTTTGGTCTTGATCTGCGTATCAATTAACAATGGATACTTTGTCAAAGGACCATTTAGGAGTTGCAGATATTAATGGTTTCTGGTTCCAGAAGTCCAAGACAATGGGGGGACAAAACCCTCAGGAAGGCAATGTTTGGGCATAGTGTCACGCCTGATCTGCCCACCTTTCAGCAGAGACGGGTCGAGCTGGCAGACAGGTCATGGAGCTCATCGACACGTTTGTAAGTTGTAACAGCCAGAAGAAATTCAGTTTTGGACAACAACACTCACAGAGCCACCTCTGACATAGGTTCAGAAGGAGGCTCACTCAGGACCTGTCTTGGGAGACACAACTTCCTGGCACCATGCAGGAACTGAAGAAACCATCCCAGCAGTGCCCATATGTTCTCTGCAAGGAAACTGCCCTCACATATCACAGGGTTTCACAGACTGAGGGCCCCAAGCCAACTATGGGCTGCCACCTCCTTTCATTTGCCACACCCTAAGCTGAAGCTGGCCTGGAGATGGGTGCCATACCTCCCCCCACAACTGGGACAAGAGGTCCACCCTCTCAGGGTGCTGGCAGGGCTCTGCCACAAGGACGCTGCAGAATGTGGGGAACCAAAATCTTGTCGGGCAACTGGGAGCCACCAGGAGAACCCTGTAGCTCCAGGCCTGCATTCTGTGCAGCATGAGTAGTATCAGAGGCGCAGGAAGAAACACAGAATAGCCCATCTGGCTGGGGATTACGATGGCAGTGTGCACTCATCCCTGTCAGGGAATACCAGAGAGGACAGCCACTTGAATTCTCAGAGGCAAATAGGTCCCCCTGGGCCTCCCCAAAATGTCCCCATACCATTCACAACACTTGCTCAGGGGGCAGTGTCCAGTGTGACAGGCAGTCCACCACAGAATTTTATCCTGACTGGCAACTATATCTCTCCCTAAGAGAGAAGGCAAAGGTAGGCCTAGTCCCACAGCAGCTGTGTCTGCCTCAGTGAGGGCAGGGACCTTGATGCGGCCCCAGGTGAGTTGTCACTCCCAAACAGGAGGTGAGCAACCACCAATTAGAACCTTTAGCGACTTACCTCTGGAGTGGCTGTCCGGCCCATACAGCCAAGCGTGCATCCATGTGAGCTGACATGGATGCAATTGGCAACACAATGAGACCACAGCAAACAAATCAGCTGAGCAATGTGACCATGTGCTGCTCCCAGCTTGAATCAAACATGAAAAAGTGAAGACAGGTAGAATCACCTGTCATCCACGGACTTGGAGGGCTGCAATTGCACTCCAACCATTTTGTCAAAGGTAGGATGACAAACAATTCCAAACACTACCATACTTGTTCATCCATCCAATAATTCATATTGCAAATATTCCATTCATGTAAAGTATTTCAATTTATTCTCCCATGCACACCATAATGAATCCATAGAACAGCTCTTTTCACTTATTATGGCCGATAAGATTGGACTAAAGGACGAGTTATGGTTCTACGTCAAAACGACGGCGTGCCTACGACGGTGTGCCTACGACGCCGTACCTACGACGCCGTACCTACGACGCCGTACCTAAGACGCCGTACCTACGACGCCGTGCCTACGACGCCGTACCTACGACGCCGTGCCTACGACGCCGTACCTACGACGCCGTACCTACGACGCCGTGCCTACAACGCCGTACCTACGACGCCGTGCCTACAACGCCGTACCTACGACGCCGTGCCTACGACGCCGTGCCTACGACGCCGTGCCTACGACGCCGTGCCACGACGCCGTACCTACTGCTTGAGGAGTCTCTTAAGAATGTTGGCTTTATTTGTCCTTATAGCTTTGCCACCAAGTAAGTATTAGTAAGTTTGAAGGTCTTTAACTTACAATGCAATATACAATTGAATATGCATTTACACAGAACTAATTAAAGTAAACTAAGTATTCAGCTGAACAACGCTAATGTGTGCTTGGAATCTATTTGTTTTAAGGAAAACTGCATTGTGATTGTGAGTAGTCATCCTCTGAGACTGCCTGCAGAGAACAGCTGAATAGACTGGCACACCATGGAGAAATATTTTGTGATGGATTATGTAACTTGAAGTCTCTTCTTTGAATGAGAAGTTACCCTTGGTATTCACCAGGAAGGACAGTGAGTGTTTAAATGCTGTTGGTGTTTTTAGATTCCCCCTGAGGGTGGCAAGCATGCACAGGCTGCATTGTCGTTGCCACTGATCGCTTGATCAAAGTGTTGAAGCAGAACAATGGCATAAATAAAAGGATTCATTTATTCCGCTGTGCATACAATCTTAAAAGGAGTAACTACTGCTGAG
Source organism: Cololabis saira (assembly GCF_033807715.1). Lineage (NCBI taxonomy): Eukaryota > Metazoa > Chordata > Actinopteri > Beloniformes > Belonidae > Cololabis > Cololabis saira. The sequence goes on from NC_084587.1 coordinate 25,768,215, forward strand.
AAGGTGTTGAAGACAACAGGGGGAGCCACAATATCACTCATTACTTATTTGGTCATACCGTAATTAAATTCAGATGGTTCAGTTTTATGGAAAATAATGACATTTTCATAAATGATGTGTTGTTTACTGAACTTAACCAAGTTAGGTTGCATCTTCATATTTATGTTTTTGAAATAATCCAAGCATTAAGACTTCTTGACTTAACGTAAATGGATAGGCTACATAAAGCCCACATGTAATTATCATGAATTTGTCTAATTTTGATCATGCTTTAAATGTACAAGACAAAGTTCTATTAGGATTGTTTCATTGTCACAAATGATTTCATTATGAAAACACATAAGTTGTTTAAAAAAAGTCCACCTCCAAAAAACAACAAACTGATTTAATAAGTTAAAAAGACGAATTTTTAACAATTCAATTTTTTCATATTGATGCTCTTTTCAAATTATTTGCCTGTTAAAAATATGACATATCATGTGCTTCCCACTTACATGTTTAAAGAGCTGATTCTGTTCTTTACTAGAGTGTCTCTGATCAATATGGTGCTGCCTTGTATCTTGCTACTAACTCCTCTTAATTATTCCACAAAGGAATAGATTTAGTTTATTCAAAATCAATACTCTTCTGACAAAATTACATTAATCCAATATTAACATGTAATGATACACAGCCAACGGATGGGTTTTGGGCAAGGACTCAGGCGCTTTCTTACATGAAAGCCCAAAGAAAACGACCCATTAGCTGAGATGGGTTAAATTAAATTTCATTGCAAAGCTATTCATTTTACTTAATAAGCCAGTGGTATCCTCATCCTTGGGGGAAACTTTGCGGCAAGAGAAACTCCTCAATAATGTCAGACGGCTAGAAGAACAATTATTGACTTAATGCTGAATACACCATCAATAGCTTACTAAAAATGGAAATCTCAAGCTAATGTCCCATTCCCTTGACTCCTCACGTAGGCGCAAAGTAAATCAGTGAGGACATGGTCAACAGGAAGGGCTCTTCAAAATCTGAGCACTGACGCAATCACTGTGAAAGCAACTACTGGTAATTACATTGCTCGAACAAAGACAAGTCAGGGAAGGTCAGGAACTTCTTTTTTGCGTCTACTGATCAATCAGTTTCCTGCTCAATCTATAATGCACACATCTGCATCAGTCTGATACTACAGCGCTGGCCTCTAAAGCAAGGACACCGAGAAATGTCAAACCTGAGCCAAAAATACATGTATTAACATCCATGACTATGTATTAATGTATACATTATCATAAGATATTAATGTGCTCATTTGAACATTTTACCTTGCGAAACAAAAATACAGCACGGCTTAATACAAGTAAAACCTCACTCTTTTTATATGTAGTTTGTGAATAGAAAATGAAAATTGCAAAATACAACATGACATAGAGCTCAAGATGTGTCTTCATCAGTCAGTCAGAGCTATAGTAAGGTGGCGTTTTGTTTAAAAGTAAACAAACACTTGGTGTTGTGTTTACTGGTAAACAAAGTATGTAAATACCAAATAGTTATATTAAAACACCCAAAAACTATATTAAGAAAAATGCAGTTGTACGTATGTATATATAATTTTCTCTAATATATATATCGACCACAAAGTTTCAGATGGTATGGTTGGTTAACATAATCAAGATGATGTTAACATTTTTTGTGCTTTGTACATTTATGTTTAAATTACACTGCGACCACAGGTTATCTGTAAACAACCTTTTGGATATATTTAAAGGGGACCAATTATGAAAAATATGTTTTTTCTTGCTTTAACACATATAAAGTGGTCTCCCCTCAGCCTGCCTACTCAGAGAAGGAGGAAAGCAACCAAATTCTGCAGTGTCTGTACAGCCGCCGGATGAGCCGTCCAGTGTGATGTGGCTTCTACGAGCCGTTCAGATTCTGCTCCCGTCGTTACGTAACGACGGGAGCGATGCGTGAAACCACGACCACAACTAACTCTGGCCGGAACAACAACAACTCTGCCGGCCGGAGCTTCCGCCATTTTTTCGTAGCGGTGTACCGCGTCATCGCGTCAGGCAGCCAATCAGCACAATGCCTCATTATCATAGCCCCGCCCACTCAGAATCCCGCATAGATAATGAGGTTAGAGAATGGGAAGATAAAGACATGGCTCAGAGGCTGAATTTATAATTTATTTAGCAAAAACAATCAAAAGCTTGTTTCTTAAGACATTCAAGGCTTGTTTAAAATAGGTATTAGATGCCATAATAGGTCCCCTTTAACTTTTACCAAAAATCAACCAAAGCGTCACAACCAATCTTTTTCTGGGAAATTATAGACATGAATCCCAAATCCACCATTGTCCAGTGGGTACAACTCAGGTAGTTTTACCACAAAGCTGTACTTCCTTCCTTGGCTGGAGGTGGTCTGTCATGAGAGGACACTTGTTGCAGAGGTGTCCTGGCCCCCACATACGCTTGGAAGGTTTGTGCTCTGACAGAGAGCCAAGGAATCACCTGCGAGGCTCTGGGGAAGTGAGACAAAGTGAGAGAGAGACTGTGTCAGTACACATAGCAAACCAGAAGATACTGCAGCTAGTGAAGTGTAGGGTATATTTGGATGAGTATAGACAAGAGAACAGTCCTCCTGTGGCTAACCACTGGGGTGGACAGCAAGGAGGTCTTCCGCAAAGGTAATTGCATCCTCCAGCTTTACAGGACAAAAACACCTCACCTAATCTATGTTCTCAGCTGGGAGCGGGCCAACTGTTCCTTCACCTCTTGCTGCACCATCCACTTCTCCCACACAGACTCCCCTGCAGTCATCTGGTATCTCTTAATTGCTTCAACTTGACTTCAGTTTGGTGTTGTAGAACTGGCGCCAATTGTCCTTGGGCAAGGGTAGGCTATTCTATTAAAGACAGCATACTTGATGCTCTAAAAAGCTCTTTGCAGACCTCTTCCTAAGCGGGGCCTGGGATACTTCAGGGAACGTAAAAGAGACATATGCAGGGCACAACTCTAACCCCCCGGGCACAGACTTCTACATAATTAGATCAATCAGCACTTTTGTGCTCCAGGCACACATACAATAGTCACATGTGTTATATGCCAGATTTGCTTGGCACGGTAGAGTACACACCATGACTACCAGGACAAAAAAAAATCCTCAGTGATAATGACTGTCAGGCTGGTGCGCAAGCATCCTTTCTTGTGAGGCTGGTTCTTCCGACAGGCCCCCAGGTTACAGCTAACAAAATATGATTGTCGAGCTTTTGGGAATATGAAAGGATAAGTTGATAAGTCGATGTGCAACACCTGTGCCAGTAAAGCTCTACCTGCTAACTGTACTCTGAATCAATCTGACCCACCTCTCCCCTTTGTTGTTTAGATCCCAGCCTTTAGATGTCTTCAAACCACAAGAACTTCTTCAAACTTCTAACTACTGCAAAATGTCCCTCACATTTTTTGTGTATACACACACACAAAAGTTGTGGATATCTTTAGCTCATATAACTTCACTCTCCCAGCATCAGGGAAATCCTCCACACAGTAAATGTACACGAAGTGGTCCGAAATTATGTTTATGATGATTGATTTAACATATAACTGGCAGCTGGCGATACGGGACAACATTGACAAAGCATCCCCTATACAAGCCATCATTTTTAGCATTTGTCTGATAGAAATAATGAAAGCATAGATTGCTCAAAATCTGCACGTGTCAGTGAACAATAAAGCTAAAACCATGAATTCAAGTAAACAGAAACACTTGAACATAATTGTGCTGTGGGGACACAGAGACTCAAAAAGAGAACCAATGCTATTATCAGAATGGCGAAGGCATCGTCTCTGCTGTGGCTCGCACAGCAATTTGTATGTATGTATATATGTATTTATGTATGTATATATAAATAAGAAGGTATTAAAACCAATAACTGCTGTCTCTGTGCAAATGTTTCACATTTATCTTTTGTCGTAGTATGAAAATACAAATTTGAGACCAAGAATGCATTTGAATCTCAGATATATTGGGAGAACTGCACAGACTAGTTTTCACTTCAAAGAAGGAACATCTTCTTTGTTACAGCATTTGCAGAAATACAATTTAGATACATGAGGATGACACACAACGTGATCCAGTTTAATGATGCCAGACGGGTCCATGTTTCCAGTGGATTCTAGGTTTTACATGCCAGTTTTATCCTGATAATTCAGGATACAACTGCATGTAAAAACAAGTGTATGTGTGGAGCTCTCACATACTTGATCAGGAGCCCAGACAGTGATTTTTTTTCTTTTCTTTTTAATTACAGGGTATTTCTCAGCGGGTGGCCTTAGTGACATTGAAAGTGTTGCCACAGCAACATCAAATTTTGATACAAGTTCCTCAGCTTTAAAATGTTACAACTTTACAACCTCAGTTCTTCGAATGCCTAACAAAGTAATACAAGAGTGAATGAATGTGAATAAAGGCATTAAAATGAGAGAATAGCAAAAGGAGAAGTGAAAAAGTCCCCCCTGTTCTCAAATTCTCAACTTCTCGTCTATATTTGGCTTTTGCCCTCCTTATCAGTCCTTATCAGATATTTACAGTTGGCTCAGCTGTTGTTCAGTTCTGGACGCTGAGGATCACCTCGCAAGATGCTGCTGTACAGCCATTCTGCACAAATAAAAAAAAATACATGGCTGGTATTTTGCGTGTATTTTTGACCAGTAAATAATAGACCCCCCCCCCCCCCCCCCCCCCCCTTTGTGCAGGTTTACTTTTATAATAACAAAATACATATTTATCAGTTAATAATGTATTAATCCAAATTCACTGCTGTGACACCAGAGCGGAATAAGCATCCAAATTGAAATTGAAAGTTGAAATCTTGTAGAACTGTTTGTTTACTGGTCAGTTTTTTATTTCAAAAGTATCCTACTCACTAGTGTATTATCTGGAGTATTAATTACATACTTCTCATAGATAGCATGTTGACCAATGTCATTCATAAAAACATGCACATGCAAAAATAAAAGCATGACATTGCGATCCTTCTTTCTTCAGACACAAAAAGATTTCAATTTTTTTTTGTTTTTTATTAATTTTCTTCATGGAGTTATACATTATAAGGAGCCTGAAAAACCTTGCTTTATTAATTCAGTTAAGGTCCTTGGATCCTTTCGATCAGTGAATTCCTGGTTCTTAGCGGCAGCATATACTGTACTACATAACATTTCTGTCTGCAACAGCAAGCGTTCAACTGAAGGTATGTAGAAGTATGAAACAGGAGAAGATATTTCAAGAAAATACATTCAACATGCACATATTTCAGCTAATAAAACTTGTACTGCCCGCTGTTTTGTTTAATAAAGAATGCCAATTTAGCTGAGGCTTTCAGCAGCTAAATTACTGATTCTCTTATCACATCAGCCTTTGGCATCAAACCTAGTGACTAAATGAGTGTAAAATGCTAGAATGTAACAGCGGATCCTCCAACCTAAATAACCTACAAAGACTGAATGAATTCACTGAACTGTATATCTCGAGTCCTGAGCTCAAATTCTGTGTTAAAACCTCTTTTCAATTGTTTGAGTCATCTCTGTTGAAGCACTGATCTTTTGTTGAAAATGTCAGTATCTTTTTTAGATTTAATATTCCACCACTTGCACATGCAGACATATGGGGTACGGATAAGTCTGTATTACCATGAAGGGTTGTAGTTGAGAGACGCAGAGGAGCCACTACATTAATGCAAATCTAAGAAGGGCGCCTCAAGTACTTGTTCTCTGAGAAGAATGACATTGTTGTTTACATAGAATATATGAGGTATCTATTGTCAAAAGCAGCTGGTTGCTGTGGCCATACATCTGTAACAGCACCGTCTGTGTCTCATCAGATTCTGAAGTTAAACCTGCGTGAATTCCTTCTATATCATATGTGCGACTGCATACATGTACCTTCATATTGTGTCTAATGCCATACTGATGTCATTCAAAACAGTCCTGCATAGTATTTAAATGCTGTCTGTTGCTAGGGGCTGATAGCTATTGGCCAAAAATGTACCCCCCCCCCCCTTTTTTTTCTATATTTTTATTATGATTGTATAACATAATTCAAATGTGGTGTTATGAAAACATACATCCATTTTTTATACCCCCCTTATCCCATGCAGGGTCACCAGGGTCTGCTGGAGCCTATCCCCACTATTATATATGAAAACATCTATCAAATGAATTGAAAAAGTAGGATCAAAATTTCGTTACTAAAAGTACTAATTAGGTTCCAGAATTCCAGAAAGTCCTTTTCTGGCGGCTTTGATAGGGATTGCTCAGCTACTTTGATGGATTTGGTGTTGCAGCACTGCAGTGGAAGAGCAGAGACTCTTGTGTGCTGTGAGGATATAAAGCAGTTGTCACATGGCAATCTGCTGGCGCAAGATTATTTTTTTTCCTCAATACCAAACAACAGCAGTTACAATCTGGAGTCACAGTTTAGTGCCATTTAAGGAATCAGAAAGGAGAGTCAAATTTGAGCATATCTTGATCTTATCATCTTTTGTTCCATGATGTGCAATAAAAGACTGACTTGCATTTGATGTAGTAATAAAACTTAAGTAACGGTGTTTTAATTTATTTAAAGTTGAAGCCCTTTTTTAGAAATGTCAAATAATTTAAATAACTTAAAATAAAAAAGGTTAAGATGCAGAAAAATAACACAATATGCGTCAATAAATGACCATCATGCCATCTTTGATTGTTCACTTTAAACATTTGTGGATCTGAAGTCTGTACAAACCCTGTCTTTGTCTTTTTGTGTCTGTCTGCTTTTGGAGCATCTCGAGTTCACACCGAAGGGCCCAAAGCACTTGCACACAGACAAAAAGGCCGTCCTGTAGTTGTTGTTCATCCACCCATACAGGATGGGATTGACGCAAGTCGAGCACATCGCCACGATGTGGAACACGGTGAAAAGCAGCTTGAAGTCCTTCATATGCAGAACAGTGTTGTCGATGTCGATCGCCAGTTGAAATGCATGGAAGGGCAGCCAGCTGACAGCAAACAACACCACCATGGTCAGCATCATCTTGGTGGTCTTCTTCCTGCGCTGGTGGTCATTTCGACCGCAAACCATGTGGTTCTTCAGTTTGTTCCAGATGCGAATGTATGCAACGGAGTTGATGGCCAAAGGTATACCAACTTGAACCACGAGCATTGACATACTGTATATCCGACCGTTCATGCTGCTCCCCGGCCACTTCTCCATACACACCTGAATGGACTCCTCAGGTGAAAGATCAAACGAGCCGTACTCTCTGAAAATGGCCAGAGGGCTTGCCAGCAAGGCGCTGAAGACCCACGAGATGACAATGACCACAACACACATGTCCTTGGACATCTTGGTCTCCATGTGGTGGACGATGCTCCTGTGCCGGTCCAGAGCAATGATATTTAAGGTCATGGTGGAGACGTGCACGGTCATGCCTTGAGCAAAGGGCAGCATGAAGCATAAAACTTGACCAAACATCCACTCATCGTAGAGGGTGTAGACGAGGGTGAAGGGCAAACACAGAGTGTTGACCAGCACGTCAGCTACCGCCAAGTTTACGATAAAGAAGTTTGTCACTGTCCGTAGATTTTTAAACTTGTAGACCACATATATCACCAAGGAGTTTCCAGTGACTCCAAACAAGATGATGGTGCTGTAAGCAAGGATGAGAATAACTTGAACCCCAACCAACTTTGTGCTGTCATCCAGAATCAGAAGGTTGTCTTCAGTTATTGGGAGCGCAGTTGAGCAGCAGTTGAAAGATTTATCTTCAAGCTCAGAATCAAGCGCTTGAGTCATGTTCAGTTCATCTGCTGCATCCATGGCTAACAGTCCCCCAAAACCAATCTGTGGAACAAGTGTGAGCATTAGTTTGACTTGTAGACATGCAGTGCATATGACTTAAAACTATTTTTAGACATTTTATAAGTTAGATATAAAACAGCTTGTAAAAAAAAAAGATGGACTATCTCAAGTTAATTTTCAATTGGATTGGTCTGCTGTAACATTTCTGAGAGGAATATCAATTTTCTGTTGAAATGGCAAGGTTAATGAGAATATTTGATCTCTTTGTATCATTAAATATATGAGTTTGCATATTATTCTACAAATTTTACTTTTTAATTTTCTGTTGTCATGACAGCTATCAATTTCTGGGAAGGTTACCTCATGGTTGCAGGGAAAAGCTGGACTTTCAAAAGCACTTCAGGGTCAGTTTGTCCCTTTAAACCTTGATGACATTTTACAATAATTGCTGTTTAACTCACTGACTCAAGCTTCAATTTAGAAGCACAACACGCTGTGGGGGCGAATCTCCCTTTAAAAGGTCCCTGAACATTGGAGTGAATCCACCTGTCTCTCTCTGTCACATATTCTTCTTGCTAAATGTTGCAGTGGTGTGTTAACATTTGAAAATAAATGCACTTTATGTCAAAGCCAAGAATACTGCCTTCCTGCTCAGTTGCTGGACTTTAAAAATATTTCATTTGTATGGCGGAACTGTTGTTGAGATTGTACACGATGTCACGCCAGCTTCCTTTTGTTCATGTTGCATATATTGCAAGCCAAACGAGAAATAAAATCGTTTTAGAAGTTAAAACACCGATCCCAACGACTCCCGCTGCCATTTAAAACAATCGTTTATCAAGAAAGGAAAAAAAAGGTGTAACTGTTGGACTAATTCCACTCACCTCATCCTGCAGACTGAGATAATTAGAGTCCCCTCATTGTTTGCGCGTGTGGTATAAGATTTGGCGCAATTCCAATTGTTAATGTGACATCCAAATTAACAGAAGGAAAGAAAGAAAATGAGAAACAGCCTCCATATTCCAAGAACGGACCATGGTGCGCTCGGCAGCAAAGCGCGCAACCTTTGCCAGTGCGCGCTGCACTGCAGTCCGTCTGGCATCGTCGGTGCCTTTTCTGCCCTGAGAGACAGAGAGAAACACAGAAACATGGGGTGGGCAGGGCAGCGGAGGGAGTCTGCCCTCCTCACGACTCCACACATCTACAAATGCTTACTTTTTCAATCACAATGGCTTGTGCTTATTCTTGTGCTCCTTTCTGCGCGAGTTCGGAATTTCAGATGTGTGTCATCAACAGGAAAAGCCCAAATGTCAACAAGCGCCCTATTGTGTGGGAATTTGAGAATTTAGGATCCTAATATGCAACGCTTTCTGTAACGTAAATGCACTAAACCATGACCTGTTTATTCTCGTATATTTACAGACCAGTGACTCACAAGACCAAAGTAAAATGTGTGTATTAGTTATGATACCAAACCTTTCCAATTATTATACAGTTACGTGGAAGGAGAATACGCACGTTTGGTAATAAGGTCTTACTTATTAGGACACAATAATTAATAATTAATAATTAAAAAAAAATATTTTGGTCCTCATCATATCGTTAAAGGAAGGAAATATAAGCTTAGATGAACAGCAACACAATACAGCATTTCATGATTTATATATGGAAACTACACAAGAATTCAGTTCAGTTAAATTCAGTTTTATTTGTATGCTTGGATTGCAATACAAGTTGTGTCTCGGTGCTTTCCGGAGACCCAGAGCATGACCCCTGAGCAATTATTAACTTAATCCTTACAGGTCAGTCAAAAAATGCTTGAATATTAAAGGATCTCTATTAACATTGTAACTTTTTCTTTTTGTTTGCAATACTCCTATTACAGAGGATGACGTTTATTGCACTTTGTCCAGGCCAACATGAATGATGTATGGTATCACTCAGATCACTCTATCAGTGACTCTAAAAGACAAAAGGACACAAAAAAATTGTGCAAAAATTGTCATACTTTTACATATTTCATTTGTTAATATTATTCTAAATATCTCTGAGCATCAGTTTAGTTATCAAGGTGTTTCAGATATGAATCAAAATTAATTTATAATCTATCACCTGCATCTGATCAAAGGGAATAATTGTAAAGATCAAAGCCTAGTGAACTTTAATGATGAATAACAGACCGAATAAGACATATTGCTTAAAAATAATGATAAGGTTATGGACAGCACCAATTTCTGAAGGAGATACATTTTTTGTCAAGGCAATGCATTTGTCAAGTCAAAATAAATACTGAATAAACAAACAAATAACAAAATTCTCTAAAAAACTAAAATAGTGAAATTGAATGTTTATTACAGATAGTGATCACATATTTGTTTCTTATTGCTTCACACTTCCAGTTTTCACCACAGTCTTTTCTCACAAGCCTCCCCTCACGCAGAAGTTAGGATGCCATCCAAATAGTTAAAGAGATGAGCACAGTGAGTAAGACTGCCGGCGGTGTCATGCAGCTCAAGTACAGCATGGTAAATACTCCACACAGTGCAGTCAAATAGGCACTCATTCTGCTGAACACAATCTTTCGTACTGTTGTGCAGAACTGAAAGAAAAACAAAAAAGAATCATAATCAGAAAGAGGTACTGTGTAGGAGAAGTGTTGAATTAGTCAAGCAGTGCGAGTCTGAGTCATGATTGCAGTAATTTGGGCGTGAATTAACGCTAGATGGAGCTACTTGCCTCATAAATGACTTAAGCTCATTTTAACTGCAGTGGACTCAAACAACAGGTTTGTTTGAGTTATCATTGTCAAATGCATTGTGAAATCATTGTTGAGGTAACATGTGGTTTTCAGCAGCAACACCACTTAAGAACATTTAGTGTAACCCTGTGTTACAGCTTTGCAAATACCTCATACAAAGAGTCTTAAACTTTTTGTCACATGCAAAATGCAAATCTTCTAGAAAATGTCAGATCAGCGTAAAAAGAATGAACGCACCTTTCCACTTAAAATACCCATATAAATGCTCAAAGTTGTCAAGAAAAGTTGTTTTGATAGGCATTTATATTTATATAATTTATAACTCTTTTAAAGCATTTCTTTCTTCTATTAGGCTTAGGACATTGTAATTTTATGACAATGAGATGGTTTTAGATGAGCGGTTGAGGGACCTTTTAAGAAGGATAAAATCAGACTGATCTAATCTAAAATAAACTCACATCTCAAAAGCCTTTTTCTCACTATAATTGGATGCTGTTCACACATAGAATTAAAGGATTTCTGCTTGTTCATGCCAAAGCTGTGTCTAGAGATACAATATTCTAATATGGGTTTCATATAATTCCTCTTGAAAAGAAAAAAAAGTTATTTAACTACTAAAACTTAGAATTTTGTTTTTGTGAGGCAAAGCATCAAAAACTTGTACATTAATTAGTATGAAAACACAAATTACAGTAATGAAAAATGATGTCCTGTGGAAACATTTCAGTTCGCTTTAGTTTATAGACAGATGAAAACTCCTTAATACTAGTCTTCGTATTGACAAGAGACGATTGACTCTACCTGGTATGTCTGATAGCTTATAGCCAAGCCATATCTGCAATACATGACGTAGTGTTCACAGTTGTACCACAGTAAGCTGTAGGTGACCGATCCCAAGAGTTTCTCAGCTCTCCGTCCCACCTCGTCCCCATCCAAGGCAGGCTGTTTGCACACTTTATCCATGTGGTTTATTAGTATTTCTGAGCCATAAGCAAAATCTTCCACTGAGTCAACTCTCACGCTGGCCACCTTGGTGATGACCCCCAGCACTAGGCGGTTGTTCGATACCATCTTGGCAATTGCAGATGTATCCTTGGAAATTGCCGGCAGGATGTCGGGAATGAGATGAGCCACCCGATTGTTGCCCAAGTAGATACCAAAGTGCCTGAATAACGTCCTGGGCACCTCTAGCAAGTCACCTCTCTTGTAAAGAGATGGCTCCATTTTGGAGTCCTCTTGTTTTGCAGAAGTTGCAAAGAAAAAGCTGAGTAGTTGGTAAAGAACCATGATGGCAGTCTGAAGCAAGCAACCTGACGCCCGAATGTTTTATTTATGCCTGAAATGGGAGGGGCAAGAGTGTAAATACGATTAAATAGTGGTCAATGTTCACAGTGGTTTTGGGAGAAAAAAAGGGAGCTTTCTCTAATCACATTGCTGTATTACCAAATGCAGGCTTTGTTCGCGGTGTATTGACGTCAAGAATCCTCATTAAAAAGGCAGACTTGGCAACAAATCCAATCAGACACGTTGAGCCATAATACCCAAATAAGCAGCCTTTGTTATAATGAAAATACAAGTTTTCCAACATTGAATTTGTTTGTTATTCACCTCTTCCCAGAATACTAACAGAAATGTGATGATATCTAACTATTTTTAAACTTAAGTCCACGTGTATTGTGAGGTTATAATATCTAAATGTGTGGTCATATGCATGGACCAAAAGCTCAAGTTCAAAATGTAGCTTTCATAACTCTTCCAAAAGCAACCAAACTTCCAATACTACAGAAAATAAGGCTATTTTAAATTATTAATGACTCTGCATACATTCAGACTCACACAAGGCTCAAGTAAAAATAAACTTTATTATACAATCATCATATTTACAGCTTCATCCGTTGCTACTATACATTTATACAGTATACACATCGACATACGCTTTGATTTCCAGAGTAAACTCACTTTTGTGGCGAATGAGAAAAGAATAAGAATGAATCACTCTAATCTTTTATCAAATATGCAATATATGTCCCTACACAGATGAGTAAACAGCAAGAAACTATTAATGCATGCCATAATGCAAAACATTGAAGATAACCTAGATGAAAAAGATTAAAGTTTGTTTGCAAAACACAAGGCACCATATGATGAGACTGTTCAATTCAGTATTTAGAGTCCAGTTCAGTTTCTCTGCAAGTTCAGCAAGGTAACTCCCTCAACCAGCCATCCACAGAGTGAAGGGAATCAGGATTGTGGGTAATGTAGTCGTAAGGGCCATACCAAAGTAGACAACGGAGATAAGTCCAAGAAGCCCCGTGATGATGACGCTGCGCTGGTCTCTGATAACTGATTTCAGGCCTTCAAAGAACTAAAAAAAAAAGAAAAAGAGAAAAATAGACTTAAATATATATCATATAACATCATATAACATGTGTGAAATAACACAAAGTTGTTTTTTTATTGTTGTTTGTTTTTTTATCTGAACTCCTAACTGACAAAAAGTATACACTCAAATCATTTTAGCACACTTCAAAGGAAATGGCATCAATAATAAACTGCTTCTATTTAATGTTGATAAAATTATAACAAAATGTCTCACCACATTTATTTTATATAGTGGATAAATAGTTCCTGGGCTGTGTTAACTTTAGGCCAACTTGGGTTTTATTTCAATGGTTGTACATACTGCTTGGTTTGAATACAAGATATAGCAAAGTGGACCCTCCTTTATTGTAAATGTTCCTCTATATAGGGAGGACTTTTTCTAGAAAGGTCAGAAAAATATTTATGCTTCAATCTTACCCTCAAAATACAGAAACATATTCTACTTTAAATAGTTTAGACCATCATCATGTTAATTAATCGCAAAGAGAGATGTTTCGGTATATTTTTGGCTTCTTAAAGATGAACCATTATCATTATTATTGTCATTATTATTATTATAAAGCCCTACACCTTTGAGCCAGTCTCAGGGCCTTGCATCGCATTTTCCCAGTTAACATTTTCTGTATCTGAATGAACTTGTGTTACTTCTGTTCCATGTATTATCACTATGATCCCTCTGACCTATAATTTTAAGAAACTGCTGGAAAATCTGTTCCCCTTCTATAACTGGTTTATTACTGATGCTACACATTTGCAACTATATCACATCATCAGGTCTATCTTCTAAATAACATGAGCCATGTAAGCAGTCCATCAGTCATACCTTCTCTGTTTGCAGACTTTTCGCAGATCCATATCTGCAGTATGTCACAAAATGTTCACAGTTGTTCCACAGCAGGCTGTATGGAAATGCCCCGATGAGTTTCTCGGCCCTCTGGGCCACAGTCTCGCTTGAAAACGGCTGCAACTTCATCGTCTTATCCGGGCGGTTAACCAGGATGCTGGAGCCATATGCGAAATCCTCCAGCGCGTCCACGCGCACGGTGGCGCGCCTGTACATGCAGCCGAGGATGAGCCTGTCATTGGTGATGACGGCACTGATGAGCTTGCTGTTGCTTGTAAACACGGGGAGGATGTCGGGGATCAGGTGAGCAACTTTATTGTCACCGATATAGATGCCGAAGTGGGTGAAGATGGTCCTGGGGACCTCCAGCAGGTCTCCCCTGCGCAGGGCCGGCGGGCCGGGCTGGAAACGGCGCTCGCCTTCTCCGCACTCCGACCAGCTGAGCTCCAAACACCTGAGTCTGAACAGAAGAGAGATTCTCTCCACCAGGAAAGTCAGGAGCTGCAGCATCGTGACACTGTACGTGAAGTGGGGAAATGTTCTAATGACTTTCACGGAAATGAGCTTTTTATCTTGACTGGCAGGAGGAGGAGGAGGAAACCTGAGGACCCGGTTGGCATGTGAACGCTCGTGCGCACGTGCGTCATTCACCTGTGGCATTTTATTTCCAGCTGCAACTTTTTTTTTACTGCACGTGTTTTGGAAACACTTCAGTTTGGTTCATTAAAAGCTAAAAGGATAATCTCTATGGATGTAGGCTAGAATGCCCCAATAACCCAATTAAGAAATGTTGTAGGTTATTGGTACAAAATACATCCTTTGGACACAGGCTGAAAGTAGAAAGAAGATATGACTCATATTTAGTTTTATAAATCTTTGATAAGGTATTTTTCTATAAATGATTTATGTGCTTTCATGTCATCTAATGGGTCGGAATAGAGCACATGGAAATTGGAATTTCTAAGCTCCATGTCAAAGGTTTCGGATGAAAGGCTCATTGAGCTCAGCATTGCGACTCAGAAATTTAGAGAAATCCCACTTACCTTTGCTACAGAATACCAATGGCAACAACAAAGTAAGCAATTGGCTAATGTTATTGTTTATAACAGTTCTGTCTTCTTTTATGACCATTGACTCAGAAACAACAGACATCCTGCATGGATCTTTTCTGGGCTAATTGGCCCACCATTCCCCTTACTTAGCTGCCCAAAAAAGTCATACAACATTCCCAACAGTCATCCAAAGTTGGTTTGTGTTTAGTTTATGTGACTTGTCAAAAAAACTGTTTTCGACCATATCAAAATGTAATTTAAACAACTTGTTCTCTTTTAAACATATTTTAAATGTAATTTAGCTTGGAGGGATATTACTATTTGTCAAAGACTGTGTTGCTTTGATGTTACACCACTTACAGCATTGTTATGAACTAGTATTGCAGATTGGTCAGCAGCAGCAACTGCTAGTCTCAGTTCATGGCATAATGTATTATCAATGCTTTTTGCGACTTTGCAACTGCAGTGCAGTCAACTATGATATGACATCAGTACCAATTTCAACTACTGACCTCTGTTGTAAAGGGAAGCCACCATTAAAATCCCTTTGCGTCCTGCTAGCCCATCAAGAATGTTTTGTTCGGTTTTTCTTTTTTTTTTTAAAGATCTGGAAAAACCTTCTATGTACCCCAAAGGTTTATGAAAAGTGTTTTTTAAGCCCAATTTTTCGGAGCTCCGCTAATTTCCATTTGGTCAAGGTTTACCCTGCCTAGCCTCTGGTTGATCCAAAAACAGCAACAATGTGGAGCAAACAAGCCTGGTTAGAGCACACTTACTTTAGGCCTACTTTAGAAACATGTGCCAAGCATCTAACTCTGGGCTTATGTTTAATTAAGATTCAATGCAGTTCCTCGACTGGCCCTTAGAAGCTGACTCCAATGTTAAGATATCCAAATTATGAGCAGAAATAAACATATTTACAACATGATTCAAAAAACAGTTTTGCTCTCAGTTGCTTGATTTCACAACATCACTTAGCCGTGTCAATTACTTTGTACCACATCAGGATAGTCTATATGGAAGCAATACATTTATTTCTAAGTTGATTGATTGACAGTTGGTTCAGCAAATGGCTAGCAGTTATCACTTAGTCATTCATAATTATCATGCTACTGCACTAAGCAAAAATCTGCAGTTTGTAGTTACTCAGTGTCAGTTAAACTTGATAGTAAGTTTTAAGTTCACCATCGAGTTGACATGTGAAATGGGATATTCCACTGTAAACGTCTGCTATATTTTAGTGGGGATCGGTTGAAAGAACTGGTAGCCATTGCAAACTTTGACTGACATACAGTGGCTGTGCTCCTGTCGGCTTCCTGGGCAACATGGCTGCACTCAGTATGATGAAGAAGAGGCATCCAAATGCTCTTCAGAAATGAATGATTCTTCCATTGTTTTTTTACAGTCTATGCTAACAATTTTAGCTTATCGTATGCTAACATACAATGCCAACTAGTATTACTTTATTCATCCTCATTCAATCCATCTGTTCATCCATCTTTGTTTTAAGTCTCCAGCTGTGCTCTGACAAACCCAAATGACCTTTAGTCTGCAAGTACAATAAGCAACATGATGTACCATATTATCTGGAAAAAAAAGCATGGTTTTCCTCTGTTAGGTTATTATTCACAGCTCAGAAGTCAAGTTCACTAAAAGTGCAAAGTAGCCAAAGTGAAGATAGATAAATAAAAGATACCATGGACTGTTGTGAAGCTGTCACTCAAAACAAAAACACACCCCTACTAATACACAAATTTGTGATTTAATATAATTTTTACTCATGGATATAAAATCCATCTAGACAGAGCAGAACTGTTTTTTGGACCAGGCTGCAAGTGGCTCATGCTTGTTTTTGTTGTAAAGTTGGACGTTACCTCAGTTTTGGAGCCAGCCCCTAGTGTAATGTAATGTACTTTATTTATAGAGCACTTTACAACAGCCAAAATGCTTTACAGTAAGTAATAGATAAAAAGGAGGATAAATAAGAACAAGAATAAGCGGCGTCAGCAGCACACAACAGTCATGTGGAAGCAGCAGCGGGATGACCAGAGGGGGGGGGGGGGGGGGTGCAGGCAGGCGGAAGCAGCAACGGGATGACCGGGGATAGGGGGGGGGGGGGGCGGGAACACAGGCCAGAACGCAGCTCCCGAGGCTCCAGCCTGCAAACATGCACAAAAGAGAAAAAAAAAGGGGGGCCGGCACAAGAAACTACAAGAACGATGGACAAAAATGATAGCATAATAATAATAAATATATGTGCAATGATGTGCTTGCTGATTGATGTCGCTGCGCAGCTGCGCGTGTCTGTTGTTCAATACAACTGCGTCAGACCAAATGCATTGACACAAGGTGCGGGTGGAGTGTGTAACAAACTGTCACACAATGTCGAGAGAACGAGACAGATTCAGGAAATTTCCATCAGGGAATGAAAAAAGAAAAAAACTAAAGAAAATGGAAGAGTTTAATGCCTCTCTGAAAGGCTCGTTTGATAAATTTGTTACAAAAATCACCGATCCGACCGGGTCTCAAGCAGCACTCTTTCAATTCACCCGAGCCCTCTAGCTGGTATTCCTTTCTTTTTTTTTCTCTAGCTAGTATTCCAACACACCGCTACAGGCAGAGACGCTGCCAGATCATTGCTTAAGCTGAGGCAAGGCAACCGCAAGGTTGCAGACTATGCTATTGACTTCCGCACCCTCGCTGCTGAAAGCGAGTGAAATCCAGCGGCATTGACTGATGCATTTTTTTCAAGTACTCTCTGAAGCAGTGGAAGACCAGCTGGTTTCATGGACTTCATGGATTTACTCATCGCCTTGGCAATCAAGATAGACAAGAGGCTCACAGAGCGGTACCAGGAGAGGGGACGTCTTCGGACTCGCTCATCAACACGACATGGGTGGAGGAGCGACTCACGGGACCCATCGGCAGACAGCCTAGTCCCCATTAATCATCCTACAGAGGAGCCCATGCCGCTGGGTCACACCCGTCTCTCCATGGAGGAACGTCTTCACCAACAACGGGAGGGGGGGTACTACTATTGTGGATAAGTGGGACATAATGTGAGTGCCTGCCATGTCAAGGGTGCCGGCTCACCTAGTAGGAAACAGGTCAGGGTGAGTCCAAGCTGTGTCATCAGTAATTCTACGTCATTTCAGCCTCAGGTACAGATTATGTCTGACTTTGATTCAATTTTCAGTTCCGTGTTCATTGACTCTGGGGCTGACGCTAACTTTATAAACTCTTCTCTGGTCAGCTGACTTTGGCTGAGGAAGTTTTCCCTCCAACACCCCCTTCAGTTGAAAGCAGTAGATGGCACTCCTCTGGGTATGATTACCCACCGTGCACAATTGGTGAAATTAATTTGCCCTGACTCTCACACCGAGAGAATAAGTTTCCATGTTTTCAACTCCATGACTCATCAGGTGATTTTAGGGCCCCCTTGGCTTAAGACTTTCAATCCTGATTTTGACTGGGTCAGTGGGAGGATTACTGCTTGGGGACCCAAATGTACCGAAACATGTTTTCCCATATCCAGCGATTTGGTCGCTGTTTCAGATTCCACTAACCCTGACCTAGTTAAGTTACCACCATGTTATCATGACTTAGCAGAAGCCTTTAGCAAGGCTAAAGCCATGTCCTTACCACCACATTGTCCGTATTATTGTGCTATTTTCCTGTTGCCAGGTAGCACCCCACCGAGTGGTAGACTGTTCTCCCTCACATCTCCTGAACGCAAAGCTATGGAGGACTATATTAAGGAAGAGTCATCCTGTGGAACATGCCTGGCTCGAGGTGGGCCCAAGTGTGTTCAGGCTCAAGGGAGACAACGACGGCGGCGACAGCCCCCTCCGGTTCCAGTGGTGGTCCCAGACGCACCTCACCCTTTCCCTGTTCCAGTGGTGGTCGTGGACGTGCCCCAGCCTGTCTTCATTTCCCTGTCTGCACCTCAGCCGGCACCCAGGACCCTACCTGCTCCACGCTACAGAAATGGTCAGAGGGTGTGGTTATCTAAAAAGAACCTGCCCCTCAGGGTGGAATCCGCTCCCAGGTTTGTTGGTCCATTCCCCATCACCCATCACTAAAGTCATCAACCCTGTCAGTCCAGTTAAAACTCCCAAGGTCATGCAGGTCCATCCCACTTACCATGCTAGCCACATCAAGCTTGTCAGAACCAGTCCGTTAGTCTGGTGTCAGTCACCACTAAATCTCACAGCCCACAAGCTGGGTCAGAGGTCAAAACATTAATCAGGGTTCATCCAGTATTTTGGACTGACTGTTAGGTTTGCTGTCAACTCTCTAGTTTGGTGTTTACAGCTGCTTCGATCCTGACATGTGACAGTAGGCAAGCTTTCAAGTCCTTTAAGATTAAGGTTGAGAGTTTCACAAAAATATAAATCATGTTCATAAGCATACTCATGGATTCATAATTCAGGCACATTTACATGTGCTACATCTGTGCAGATTAGTAAATTTTTCACAGTTCCCTCTTCAGAAAATGAGAAAGCGTGGTATTGTGTGCAGGATGTGAGTGCTGCTGCTGCATTGATATTATTGTTACAACCCCGGGTGAGCATTATTTTGACCTTCATGGTCTACAGTGTTCATACATCACAATTGGGATCTGTGGAAGTAAAATTGAGCTGAAAGTTGAGCAGAGTCTTGCCACACTGCAATGAAAGAGGCTTTGTGCGTTCAGATGGATCCACAAATATTTTGAAAAAGAGTATTTAAGTTCTTTTCACATGTGGTCGATGTTGCATAATGGATGTATCTGTTTGCCACAGTAACTGTGTTCTATAATTCAGACATTTTCGGGCAGAGACAGCTGAGCTTCTGACCAGTCTAACAGGCTGTGACTGTCCATCATCAGTGTTGCAACTGAGGGTTCTACTGGGCTTGCAAATACTGCTATGTAATAAACAAAAAAATGTGACAAAGTATTGAGGTGGCAATTGTCATGGCTTCATTACACATACTGCAGCAGTGTTGGAGAGAGATATCCTTATACCTGATTTTCAATTTTCTCCTTTGTGTGGGTTCACTATACAGTGGATATCTGAGTACACTGACAATTATTTTTGAAGATACTGTATATAGTCCCAAACTTTTTCTGATGTCTCTCAGAAGGATACATCTACCCCCCCCCCCCCCCCTTGTATTTTTCCTGATGTTGTAGTCAGCTCACAATCAAACATTGGCTTAACTTAACTTTGCACTGTTACAGTGCAAAAACAAAATGACATGGTCTAAAATAACTGAAATAGGAGTGGGAGCTACTCTCCTAATAATTTTCATGTTATCCCCCATTTTGTTTTGTTGCTAAACAGGTAAAATGGTCATAATCCAGTCAATTACTTGCAAAGGAGTTTGTGGGAGATGAACATTTACGACTCTCAGTGGCCAAAATGTCCTGAATGATTGTAAATCGTTGATCAGTCCTGGCTAAAAACAGGCTACACTTTCCCAGAACTGTATCATGAAAATTATCCTTGACAAGATTATCTTAACCCTGTAAGCAACAGCTACACACTCTTCATTTAACCTATCAAATCCTTTGAAAAAAAAACTGCTGCCTTTTTGAAGTCAGGTTTATGGACCATTTGTTACTATACCTGACCTAGATTCTGTAAATCCTTGCAAAAGGGATAAAAGATCACTGGAATTTGACTTTGGCCCATTGCCTTATCTGTGAGAAAAATAGAATCCTTCTGCTGAGAATGTGTTTGCGATGAATAAATAGGCCTTTACCTCTACAGAACTCAAGACAAGACATGAGTAACACTAATTATAGGCAGGTACAGGGACCCTACTATCGTATAACTGTTTGTTTAATGGGTGTGCCAACAAAGCCAAAATAAACTAAACCATCAATAAATTAAGTTCAAATCAAGGTTACACTATTGATGCCCTTTTTATAATCCAAGCCAGTCTAAAATATTGGACTCAATAAAAAAAAAAATATATGTGTGTATATATATATATATATATATATTCATTGATCACATGAATTTACCATCCTTGGTACAGCATCGAGAACAAAGTATTAAATGTTAAAGAAAAGACTGCTGTTTTTGAAGAGAAAAAAAATGTCATGGCCAAAAGAGGTTTTGAAAGAGGTTTTTAATTACTCAGTAAAGGATGAAATTTGAGCTAATCCCCTTGTCTTTTTCAAATTGGTCCAAAGAAATTAATTAAATGCTTTCGTCAAAGTAACATTTGTTGAATACCATAGTCCTGTCACAAGAGCTCAGTCTCACTCGCAAGACATTACATACTGCTCATATGTTTTGGTTATCCTTTGGGTTATTTTTTTCAGTGCACACAGTTAACGTTGTAAAAGAAACAGTTTGAAGCCACATCATGATTCTTGAATGGAGCCTTTGTCTGTACAGCAAAGTGAAGTGAAAAACCTACTGTCTTACAGTCTTTTTAAAGTCAAGGTTCCAGGACTAAAGTCTTTCAACTAAAAGTCACATGTAATGCTACTGCTGCATCACAGAATTTGTGCTTCTCAGATACACACGTGGTCATCTGTGTGACAGACTGGTAGCTTTTGAAAAATGAGGGTATTTAACAGCCAAAATAGGTTGAGCTTAATGTCAGCCTGAGTGCAATAAACAAGGTACAGAGTTTGCAAAATAACTGGAAGTCAAAAAATTGAGTCAATGAAAGACTGTGTTTGATCTTTTTGTGCAATACATTGACAATAAGCTCAATAAAGTATTTGCAAAAAGATTCCCTGCAGAAGGGGGTCTGTAGGTTTAGTGATGGCTCAAGCGCTGAGAACACTTAGAGGAAATGAGCGTCGTAACATGGTTTCCATAAGTCAACTTGGGACACAATCATTAACGATTTGACTTGTGATCTGGTTAGTGGCCAAAAGCATGGGCCTTGGTATTCTGACCCACAATTTCTAAAGCTTGTTTTTAGGGCCGCTTTGGAGGGGAAGATGTCTGTGCCTGTTTATTGCCCCCATAGCCCCTCATCTTTAAGCCTGTACATTGGGCTTTTTCACAGTAGATGAGATGAGATTTGGTTCAGGGAACGGGACCTCCAGTGCAAGTAACAAATGGTAGTTTTGAGTACCCCACCTTCTTGGAGTCCTTAGTAGGGTTTTTTTTAAGGTGCTTCTAAACAGAACAGTAATTCCGCTGGAGGATTTCAACATTGATATGGGCAACAACAGTGTCACCTGTAGGCGAGTGCTTTGGAGGAACAGCTTGCTGATCTGAGTCTGATCAGTGTTCTGTTGTTGGACTTCTGTCGTAGTCATAGCTTATACATTTCGAACACAATGCATAAGGATACGTAGTTGAATGACTTGCTTGACAGTCATTTCTTCTGATCTGCACCTGTATGTGTAGGACCCTCAGGAAAAGAAAAGAGCTCAGCTGCTCATCACCCTGTGATGAGTTGAATCAGATGGCAGGACAGGTTGCCTGACAGATCCAGTAGGCCCAAATATGTTGTGAGAGTTTGCCGGGAATGTTGTGGCAGTGTAAGCTGGTGGAAAGATCTTCAACTCCCAACGGAGCTTCAACCACAACATGAAGGATGCGGCGAACATTTAGTCTGAATAGGCCGTGTTCTGTGCCTCTGTTGGATGCAGCACTGGAGCTATAGTTGCAAGTTCATCGGTGTCTGCTATGGCAGCAATCCTTGAATTATGTGGTGGGCTCACCAGGGAACAGGGGCACTGAAGAAGGAGACCTGTTGAGCTTGTTTGAGCTCGTGCTGACAAGCTGACAAGTGGACAGCAGCATTGGTTGTTGCTGATGCAAACCTGTGGCAAACTGCATCAAAAATTCATGAATAAATGGCAGGAAACTATTCCTGTACCGTCCAGGGCAGGTTGTTATCAGTACTTAGTTCAAAAGCCTACATTTCTGATGGTATGGTGTTGCATTAGTGCCTATGGCATGGGCAGCTTACAAATCTGGAAAAACACAACCAATGCTGAAAAGTACATTGTTTTTAAAGCAACATATGCTCCCATCCAGACAACATCTCTTTCAGGGAAGGCCTTGCATATTTCAGCAAGCCAATGCTAAACCACATACTGCACCCATTACATCAACTTGGCTTTGGAGGTGAAGAGTTTGGGTTCTGAACTGGTCTGCCTGCAGATGCGCCTGCCTTCCAGACAGGTGTGAAAAGAAGAGCAAATACTAAACAATGGTTAAAGTTGCATTGTTCCAAGGAGATGTGTTGCTGCCATCAAATTCAAAATGTGATGATATCTTCCATGAAATGACAAAATGTCTCAGCCTAGTTTCAGCATCTGATATGTTGCTTAGGTTCTAGTAGGGATTTAATATGAATGTATCTGCCATTCCTTGCAACTCATACAGTACCCCAACCTTTTTGGAATTCTTATCGTAAGTAGTGGGATCCAAAAGTGTGTTTATATTATAATGGAGCCAAATCTCTCAGCCTTTCTGATGCAAAAATTCTGAGAGTCCAGTCAGTAAGTCAAACCTCAGCCTCTAGAAGGATAATTTGCATTCCATCCGGGCTGTCCAAAACTCTACACCCTAGGATTCTGGAGGGGGCATGTGAGTTTATTCAATCAGCCGACATTTTCTTTCAAAACATTGGCAAAAAAATACCCTGTCCTTTGGGGTATTTTGTGGTCGGAGTTGTGGAAGTATGGAATATTGTGTGGATTGCTTCGGGCCATGTAGTCTCTATACAAATCAAAAGTTTTGTCAACATTGCCGGTAGTAATTCATTTAGAGGGGAATTGGATTCTGTTTGCAACTTTTTGGGATGTAATTTTTAGGCACAACCAAGGGATGGAAGTCTGTTTTAGTTGCTTAAAAAATCTGTCTCTGAAATTTGCAGATGATGTGATCCTGTTGGTGTCATTAACCATGAGCCTCAGTTTCCCACTGGGGTGGTTAATGCTGAGTGTAAAACGAAACGTATGAGAATCATCACCTCCAAACCCACACTTCTTTTTTTTTTTTTTTTCTTTTTTTTTTTTTTTTTTCACCTTGTCTGCACACATATTATTGATTGATACCATGACGGTAGAAACCAAAAGTGTATATATGTGCATTATTACTATATCTAATATATATACATATATATACGCACACATATGCGTACACATACATAAATACAAACCCACACTTCTTAGTCGGAAAAGGATGGAATGCCTTCTCCAGGTTGCAAGTAAGGCGCGGCTTCAGGTAGAAGACTTTAAGCATTTTAAGGTCATGTTTACAAGTGAGGGAAGAATGGAGCAGGAGATAAACAGGGGCGTTGATGTCACACCTACAGTAGTATGGACTTTTTAGTAGTGTATTGTTGTGAAGACACAATTGAGCCAAAGGTTATGACTGTGTTTAGCAGTTAATTTATGTTCCTGCCCTCACCTACTACCTACTATGGCTGAACTGAGTTTCCGATGTACGGTGGCTGGACTCTCACTCTGAGATAGGTTGAAAAGTTCAGTCATTTGGGAAGGGCTTGGAGCAGAGCCATTGTTCCTCTGCGTCGACACAAACCAGCTAAGGTGGTCCAGGCATATAGTATAGACACACCTGTCCTAAATTGCCTCTCTAGGGAGGCTTTTTGAGCAGTCTAACAGGTAGAGGATCCTAAGTCAGACCCGGGACAAGAGAGACTATATTTTTCAGCTGGCAAGAGAATGCCGTGGTATCTTCCCAGGTAGATGGGAAGAGAGAGGTCTGCACTACCGGGGATGGTAGTCTAGTGTCTACAGAGGTGGGCTTGGGTCTGGAGGACCCATGTTCAAGAACCCAGAATGACAACCAAGATGAACCACCTTGGGCCCCTCAGCAGGGCCCTTAACCCTAATTGCTCCCTGGGCAAAAGGGTGTGTTTGTTCTCTTGCAGTAAGTCGCTTTGGATAAAAGCTCTGCTAAATGTGTAGTAGCAGTACTACTGCTTAATTTGCTACCCAATGACCCAACCCTTAAGGCACTTGCATACTGGCACTCTTATGGAGTTACCCGGGGTGACCACCAGTTGACTTATCATCTGTGGCCGCAACCTGAAACATGGCATTGGAGCAAACCTTTGCCCCATTTTCTGGGAAGAATTACACCATGGTCCTACGGCTCGAGCCTTATCGAGGCTTTTTCGATTTCATTCTTGGTAAGACAACTTATGATAATGAACTGCTGGCACTGTGGATTTCTGTTTTTTTTATTTTTTGTTTTTGTTTGTTTTGTTATATATTATTTACTGACATATTTTCATCAAGATTTAAATGTTTCCAGAAAATACAGTGACCCAACATCATTTAATTTTTCCATTTATGGGGTGAACATTTTGGGAATTTCAGCAACCGCTCTTAAAAAATACTTAAAATGTTGTTATGCATTTTGATTTGCCTTTCCTTGCTGCTTTGCATCCTGATGTATTAAGTTCAATTTAAGTGTGTCTGCATGGCATCAGGGGCTAAATAAATCAACAGCATCCTGGACAAGGTGTCAAAAGAAAGTCATCATGGCTTTTAGAGAAAGAGAGACACACTTTCCATCTGTTTGTCTCTACATAAAGGGGCCAGTTCAGCAAAAGTTCAACACTGTTTAGGTTCATGGGCAGTTCATTCTCAGGTCAGCAAAGCTTTATATCCATCCTGGGCTTGTTTTTTTTTCCACATAATAAAACCAGGTCACATAAGGTAAGATTTATGATCTTAATGTCAACATGGAGCCGGCAGATGAACCGTTATTAAGCTTTATTTTGTCACATATATCTTCACTGTTTGATTTGATGTAATAAAAAGAGGTGTGTTTTACCAGGGGCACTTCAAAGAACTACTACTGAATAACCTTTATTAACACCTACATGCAGTAGAAACTCTACAGAATACAAGATATTGGAAAGCCTTTAACAGAATCAAAGGATATGTCAGCAGTCAGTCAAACTGTCAGCCTCTCCAAAGCATGTTACAGGTGTATAGCCTGCAAACAATTTATGATATTAATATGAGGTATGCTAATTAAGTGACACTTGAACTGTAAATTTCCCAATAGAAAAACATTTGCCTTTTTTGAATTAGTAAATGTTCAAAAGAACAAACCTCTAAATATGAACAGTAACTTTTTAAAAACACAGCAGTATGAAATGGAAACTGTTGTGAAATATCTCTGAACAAAGAGTAGCACACAAAACCTTTGTAGCTTTTTTGGTCAAGTTTTGACTGGGGATGTTCCAATCAGGTTTTTCTGGGCCAGATCCCATCCTAAATCATTTGATTTTGAGTATCTGCCGATATCGAGTCCTGATCTGATACTTTAGTAACACATAAAAAAAGTGAACAAATGCCAAATTAACTGATCCAGGTTGTCCAAAACAGCAGCTTAAACTTAAACTACCCAGCATGCACCCAGTAATGCGCTTTTTAGACTGTATTCTTACTTCTAACTGTCCTTTTCTGACTTAAAAAATAAAATGCTTGTGTTTGAAGTGACCTACAATCTTCCTCGCGGTAGCCAGGGTGTCCATCACGCTGCATTGAGAAAGCAAGCCTTCGTACACACAAAGTCGAGAAGAATGCGCAACACAGCCTGTGGTGTTTTTCTGAACGCTAGCTTAGAAGACAACACAGACGACAGCTTCGTTCGGTTTTCAATCATCCATCCATCCATTCATTATCTATACCCGCTATATCTTTTGCAGGGTTACGGGGGTCTGCTGGAGCCTATCCCAGCTAATTGTCAGGCGAGAGGCAGGGCTACACCCTGGACAGGTCGCCAGTCCATCACAGGGCGGTTTTCAATCAATCACAAGATAAGGCTTGAAGAAATGGAAAGCTTTCAGTTTATGATTAAAAATGGCAGAGAATGTAAATTCTTAATGCTATGCTATGTCACAAAGATCAAGAAGAGTTTCATTGAGAGATAGACAATGGCAGTATTTGAGTGGCAAAGACTGGACGATACTTTGTAGTGACACTTGACACATGAATATGGCTTTCACAGAAGAGCAACGAGCAAAACGTTTCTCTACTTCCTCATGGAAAAGTTGAACACAAGCAGGTTGCAAGCAAAAATTTGATAAATTAGATACATTTTGAAGTTAAAGTACAACTTTTACACAATAATTACCAATGGCATGTTTTGAGAAGAAGAAGTACAGACAAAAGCTCACTTCTTCAGAAGCTAAGCGAAGAGAGTGGATCAGTCATGGGTTGAACAGCCACAGCAGTCACTGGCATAAAGTTTTTGCTGGTGAAAGGAAGGAAGGTATCAATTGCATACCAGAAAATTCTGGAAGCAGACATCGTACTAGCAACCAACAAACAAATGCATATAAAAATAGTAAAATCCAATCCAATCCAATCCAATTTTATTTGTTAAGCATGTTTAAAACAACCACAGCTGACCAAAGTGCTGTACAGAATAAATAACAAGACAAAACAGCTCAAGACTTAAAAAATAAATAAAATAAGTTAAAAGACATAAAATAAAGGTAAGTCATACCATCAATCAATAAAATAGGATAAAATAAAAGATAAAAGAATAAAATAAAGAATAAAAGGATAAAATAAAGTCAACTGTCTTGCTAAGTGTTAAAAGCCAAGGAGAAAAGATGGGTTTTGACAAGGGATTTAAAAACAGACAGAGAGGAGGACTGTCTGATTTGCTGAGGCAGGTTGTTCCATAGTTTTGGAGCAACAGCGAAGGCGCGGCCCCCTCTGAGCTTCCTCTTAGTTTTAGGCCCAATCCCAATCTCCACCCTCGCAGACTCGTAGACTTACGTGCGCGCTCCCGCACCTTGCGTAAGGGCTTAAGGCTGTCCCATTCCTCAAGTGGTTAAGTGCGCGAGGGCTCCCGGCAGCCATTTTCAGCCCTTACTGCCCCCTTCCCGCAAGTCAGCATCCCAGCACACTCTGGGAAAGGGAATTACCCACAGTTCATTGCGTTGTGACATGAAAGGAGGTTACCAGGGAGAATGTAAACAAAACAGGGGGCGGAGGAAAAGGAACATGTGCGACTGCGAGAAGAAAGTTCACCTGTAAGTATAAATACATAGCCCACTGGTGATTTAAATTCAGAAACTGTTGTCCCGTGATGATTTTTCAACGGCCCTATTATTTCCTTTACAAACAGGGAGCGACCAACAAACATATTATTTAACTATTGTTCTTTGGTTTAAATATATATATATATATATATATATATATATATATATATATATATATATATATATATATATATAAAAAAATATATATATATATATATATATTTTTTTTCTCTTTTCTTTTTTTTAGCATGTTCGAAATAAAGTTTTTCATTCACTCATTCATTCATTCAAACGGAGGAAAGAAATCCAAAAAAAGGACAAATGACGTTTTGGACTTTCTTCAACACTAAAGACAGGAAAAGAGGCTGAGGGAGCTGGATGAAAAGGAGGAGGAGAGGGAAAGGAAGAGGGATGACCAGTTATCTAAGTTAATTGACATTTGTGGGAAGATGGAGGACAAAATGTTTTTCTTCATCATTTTTTCATTCATAATTTGAGGTTCAATTTCATTTGTTTTCATTTTATATTAGACCAGTGTTTCTCAATCCTGGTCCTCGAGTACCACTGTCCTGCATGTTTTAGATGCTACCCTGCTTCAGCACACCGTGATAAAAGTACCTGTGTCATCAACAGAGCTGTGCAGACCTTGGTGACAAGCTAATGAGGACCTTTAATTAGAATCAGGTGTGTTGGTGCAGGGAAACATCTAAAACATGCAGGACAGGGGCCCACGAGGACCAGGATTGAGAAGCACTGGATTAGACAAATCCTCAGTTAACCTGCTGGTGTTGAATAAACAAGACATGCTTTTCTTTAATCTGAGTACAGTGTTTGAATTAAGATTCCCTATGTTAACAGAAATGCATACATGTAAATACTAGCAAGATAGTTTTAGATCCAACACAAACAAGTCAGGCAGTAATTTGGTTATTAATTTATTTATGACCACAAAATTTAAACAATTTCAGCAAGTTGAACAAAAACGTTGCAGTAAATAGTAATAAGATAACTGTAATATTTAGCTCAGGTTACCATCAATTTATACGCTCTCTTACAAAAATGAAATGACATCATGCTGAAAAATGGAAAGCAATATTAGATGGTCATAACACAGCTGGAATATTTAACTCAGTTTACACGCGCTTACAAAAAAGAAATTACTCGGCGATTGAGCCTGGCATACTGGATTTGCTGGTATGGGTAGATTGAAAGAAAGACAATGTTAACAAGGAAATACATATTGTACTGTGCGCATGTTTAAATTGTGTTCTTTGTTGAATTTTATGCTCCTTTATATAGGCTACCACTTTGTTTTCAAACATCCGGATGATCATTCCCAAACTTATAATACCGGTACGTAACATTTTGATCTGACTAGGAATTTTGTAAATTGAAATTTTAAATAAAGTTTATTGGAAAAAAACCCCAAAAAACAGACGTTTTTATCTGACTTGTTTCCGGTTTCTGCTAAGTGTGTCCCATTCCTATTTATACCATTTGGAGCCCTCACACCCTCTCACACTTGATCACGTGACGCTGACGTCACTGAAAGTCTGTGAGGGCTCAGGGCTTGAGGGTTTAGGGTGGAGTTTGGGATTGGGCCTTAGTCTCTCTCAGGAGCAGCTGATCAGCTGACCTGAGAGAGCGACTAGGTGTATAAGGATGTAGAAGCTCAGAGAGGAGAATCTAAAAGAGAATAGCAACACAGTCCACAGTGAATATTCATCAAGCTGACAATTTCTAGCAACATGGGTGCAGCGTATCACAAGAATGTTTGGTGAATCAGCCTCTCAGACTGTATAACAAGAACTTGACAAACCTCAGTCCATACACCCTCATTTCAGTCACATTTAGACATTTTAGCTTGGCAGGCTTAATTTATCCCATCCTATGTTACATTCATTCTAACCAAATCTGTCCAAACATCCTCATTTCAAATGGTGCAGCATCCAAAACAAGAACTGCCAGAGCTGAAACAAGGACTAGGGGAGGTCTGCTGGGACCGCCACCTCCGACCCCCCATCGTATCATGGACTGATTGACTATGGGTCTCACCGTGGTCCCTGCAATGATCTGCCATGGCTCCTGGATACTTTAGCCATTCTGCACTGGAGGAGCTGCAAAGTAGCTGGCATGCAGTTGTTGTGGGACCTCCTTTTCCAAACGTCTTTTTGGCAGCAACATTAGAAACGGCTGCTGCATTTAGCCCATGCATGGTCAGCACAAGCAGCCTGCTGCTTAGCTGAGCGTCATCCTCGGACCCTAGGAGCACAACGAAAGATTTTCTCATTCAAATATGAACAATATGCTTCGTTCTCTATTCTTCCACTGCTCAGTAGCTGGGCTCAGAACTTCTGACAGTGCTAAATATTAAGTACCAAAAGTGATGATAGCTAGGCATTAGCTATTCTACAATCAGTCAAAAGACCATGCCCATAATTATACATAAATTTGATGCTTTACATAATTTTAACTGATGTGATTCTAATAAATTATAAATAAAGTATAGCTGCGAAATCTAGCAATGGCGGCCAAGAATTGAGCTTTGAACCAGGCTACCGGTTTCTTTGTTTCTGGGAGTCAATGGAGCAAGCCCCTAGTGGCCAGAGGAAGAACTGCAACTTTTCTCAGTTCTACTTTGACTTCAACCTGCAGGTTTGAATGTTGCCATTTGGTTAATCCCTGGGGTAAGACACAATAAAGTGTACCTCTAATGGAACGAAAAGGTATTACAGTGAGGACTCGGGGTGCCCACTCATTAGCACAGTATTGTCAGTAATTGTTTTGCCAACATTGCAAATCTCTTTGCCCCCATGTGGTCAGGAGAGGTAGTGCTATATAGAGGGCATTTAAAGGGACATTCTGTTTTTTTTTCTTTCTTTGTAGTGTGGTTGTGTGAATTACATTTGTTGAATTACTGAATTTATCAACTACACTTATGTTCTGCCATAAAGAAAAATGTAGCGATAAAATAAATAACACTGGTGTAAGACACAACATAGCATTTATTTAAACTCATATGAAATAATGAGACTTGGGTTATTTTAGAAAAATATTTGCCCCTCTTGCGACCCTATTCTGAAGAGTTATAGCCTTGGTTGCTAGCAGCAAATCATTTGTGATCAAAATAAAGAAATGTTCAAACTGAGAGCATTTGGAGTGCTCTCAATTTGGAGAATTCTTTATTTTTTAAATAAACTGTATGCTCTTAAAAATTCACCCAAAATAAAACCCATCGCGAGTTTGTTTACCTTTACACCGTAGAAACCAAATTTCACTGAGGTTGGTAAAACACTCAATAAATTGACTTTGAAGTGAGACATAAACATAGTTTCTGGTATGAGGAACGAGTAGTGTTCACTGTTTCACTCTCGAAGTATCCTGAATTTTCTCAAAAACATCTTTAAAAAAGAAAAGGAAAGAACAATACTTCAAGTATATCAGCATGGTATGAGTTTTTCTCCAATGCACTGACTGTGATTCAATCTTTACCTATAAAAGGACAGGAATAGTCCTTGAAATATCAGGGACTTAAACTGTACACCACCACCACAAATCAGTGCAAAGCAGTTCATTATCTTTAATGTTTTTTTCCTCTTTAATGTTTTTTTCCTCATCACCAGACACATTAAACAGTTGTAAAGTATTGTCACAACAGTAGATAAAATCGTACAACCCAAGACAGAAAAGGTTGGACAATTTTCAGCAGTCAATTAAATCCCTGTTTCATCTTTACCTAAACTCGTTTGAGTTTGAGTTTATTTATTTATAACAGGGACAATACATATTAATGAACATATACATGTAAATATGCAAGATTATAGCCAACGGCTAATTTTCATCTTTAGTCCCTTAGGCAGGTTAGTGTCAACAACATAAAATACTAAAATCAATAAAACAACAGTAACGACAAGTAGAACAGTTAGCAGGAGGAGCAATTACAAGTGTCCTTAAAAACACAATAGGACAGAAAAGGAAAAGAAAAGCAACATCAATGAAAAGTATACATGTTTTAGGCACGGTTGTGGCAACAGTGTTGTTCTTCCAATAGCCAAGCTTTAAGATGTTTGGTAAAAGAGGACAGATTCGGGAGTTCACGTATTGTGTTTGGTATTGAATTCCAGGTGTGGGAAGCACGAACAGAAAAAGTGGCTTGGCTAAAGGCACTCTTTCTAAAAGGAACTACACAGTCACCTCTAGAACCAGCTCTTGTTGATCTGTTTGAATTTTTTTTCACAAAATATTGTAATGGAGGAGGTGCTTTGCCATGGAGGATTTTGTAAATCAAGATAGCGTCTGTGTGTTTAACAGTGTTGTCCCAGCTTAAGCGCTCATGTTTTTGTAATATCTGACAGTGATGGTACGTTTTTGGTTTTTTATCCAATACTTTCAGAGCTTGTTTATAAACCGTTTCAATCGGTTTTAGTCTCGTCTTACAGGCCGATGCCCAACTTGTTATGCAATAGGACATATGTGACATGATCATAGCATCAAAATACAATTTTGCTGACTCAAGAGTTAGATTGTTTCTAATAAACCTAAAGTTGGACAAGTTAAACTTAATTCTATTCACAGTGTTTTTTATCTGTCGTTTAAAGAGAAGTTGTGAGTCAAGAGTGATTCCCAAGTATTTAAACTCTTGTACCACCTCAATTGTTTTGCCTTGCACAGAAACGTTGGTATCGCTGTCAGTATTTGCTCTTTTTGAGAAGTACATACACACAGTCTTGGATGTGTTCAAGTATAGTTGGGATTTCTCAAGCCAGTTATACACATTTGTCATAGCATCTGTCAGTTCTTGCGCAGCGTGTTTTTTGTCCTTTGCATGGACATACAGAACAGTATCATCGGCATACATTTGGCAGGTGACATTCGAAGGACAACAACTTGGCAGATCATTTATAAACAAACTGAAAAGCAGTGGACCTAGCACTGACCCCTGCGGTACCCCAAGATTGTTGTTGCGTAATGTTGACTTCATGTTTTGTATCCTAACACACTGTGATCTTGCAGATATGTATGATTCAATCCAATTCAGAGTACTTTGGGAGAAGTTAAAGCTAGACAGTTTGGTCAACAGTATCTGATGGTTAATGGTGTCAAATGCTTTTCTAAGATCGATGAAAACAGCACCAATGACACCGCCTCCATCAAGCTTTGATTTGATATTTTCCAGAAAGAAGCAAACCGCCGTCTCAGTAGAATGATGTTTTCTAAAGCCAAATTGCATCCTGTTCAAGGTATATGGACTGTTGTTAAGATGATCTTCAATTTGCTCTGCTACTATTTTTTCCATGACTTTGGAGACTCGTGCACTGGTGCTCGTATTAATCATTTTTTGCAAGCAGTATCTTCTGAGTTTCTCTTGATTTTGAGGTTGTAGCTTAATTTTCAAAGCTGGCCCTGATAAGTTTTCATTTGTCTGCTCTCTTTGGCTGTTTCTTTTTTTCTGTTTGAAAGTGTTTGTCTTCAGTCAACAATAACTCAGCTGCATATATAGCCTGCTGCATACGATTTAAGCTGGTAAATTAGCTTCTTTGTGTGTGCAGAAAAGCAACATTTCTCTGCAGATTGGCCGAAGAAATTCATCAGTAATCCTCTTAGGCAAACAAAGTGCAGCTATTTCAAATAATACTAAAGCTGATGTTGATACAAAAGCAACTCAGGCATACAAAGGCAGTTCGCGTACTGACCTTTTTTCTAGTCATTATCCTCCACTTTTACAGGGGTTCAGGCATAATAGCAGCCATTCAGTGTGGTTATGCTGTCATTTTTGGGAGCACTTATTGAGATCTTTCAGCGAACGTGATTTCAGTCTCTTCACCCTGACCTTAGCTTTTGTGTTCTTTTTAAACAAGAAAAGCTTTGATAAATCCACTGCCTCACTTTTGCACTGCTTAAACAGTCTGCAGTCTGTCTGTGAGTTTAGTTTTATATGCAGAAATGTATTGTTTGGTTTGTAGGGATTTTACCCCCACAAGTGGGTTAATTCCCCATCAAACATTCATATAAGAACTGGCTCATATGCTGCTCTGATAAAATGTGAATCTTCATCTTCATTATGATAACATTCTAGGGGTGCATAAGGGCTTAAAGAGAAGGCCATTTTCTTTTTAAAGCTATTGTTTGGTCATGATGAGCTTTTCAAGTATTAATGAATGCACATTTACAATAGTTTGTTGTTAGATCTAACCTAATTTATCCCAAGAACGTAAAACAATATACAATGAAAGCTATGGTTTAAGTGATCATAAACCATAATTATGTTTCACAAATGAGTTAAAAAAGTGAAAGAAACACCTGAGCACTTAAACTGTTCAGTGAATATCTCCCTTTGCTTTTATTCTTTGGTCCACTTGTCGACTTATATAAAGTGTTAGCTGCAAATTGGTACAAAGTTGTTCCGAGGGATCATAGTCTAAGGTAAATTATTTGTATCCACATGGGGGCGATGCACCTCCACAGTTAAGGTGCACTACTGGCCACAAGGAGTCGCACAATGGCTTGATTGACATGAAAAATGGGCTACTGGATTTCACAGTCAATGAATGAAAGCATAAAAATGAAATCACAGTTAAATCAAAGTTTTCAGAGAATTAAAGAGAATGGCCATGAAAGTTTTTGAAAGCTGTTATTTAAGGAGTTATCCAGAGTAGTAACAGTCCAAGGTCCCATATTATAGTGTAAGGAGTGTCAACTTCCGTCAGGTACCAACATGAACTGAATCAGAGCAGTTCTGAGTGAAAACATATGATCTGTTTACAGCAAAATGTCAGTTTTTGTCAGCACTTGAGGGAAGACATCAAAATAAATAGCTATGCTATGCCTCTGAGAACACTCAAAATGCCAATCCACTTGAGTGAATGCATGGATAGGGTCCCTACAGACAAACCAAAGCCATTTTAACTATGTAACTGTACAACAAGTGTATAAAAAAGGACTCTTTGTGCAGGCATGTCCCTCAAGTCACTGCCAGTTTGCTATAAGTCTGTACATGTGGGCAGCTGAATGTTGCGTAAACTGTCAAGAGATGCAAAAGAAGCTAAGTTGATAGACTCCATTTCTAACACTTGCCTTTTTTGTCATAAATATCTAACTTCCGATACTCTTCTATTGAAGCAGAGACCATGAACTTTCATCCTTTTTGGAAGGAGATTCTTATGCAAACAGACCTTTTAGTGCACTTTCTGTACACCTATATGGTTAAGATTGCTTTGTTGTTTGTCTGTTAGGACTGTATCCACATTATCACTGAAGTGGACTGACATTAATGGGTCTTTTATTTATTTCTATGCAGGTTGATTCCCCCTAGCGCTAACATTAAATGCCAGGTTTGTTGCAAACACATATTCCATTCTCACTCAAAACTGACAAAAGTTTAATTAATGTCTCATACCCACTTCATCCAAAAGAAGATGCACAGTCTGCAGCAGGTCTCCGGTCCAACGCATACATGCATAAACTTATAACTTATTTAGATTCACCTGAGTATCCAACATCCATATCTTTGGACAAGCAAACTAAAGCTCTGGCTGAGACTCAAGAAGGGTTTTTTGTTGTTGTTGTTGTTGTTGTTGTTGTTGTTGTTGTTCTTGTTGTTCTTGTTGTTCTTGTTGTTTTTGCTGTGAGGCAAAAAACAGCTTTATAATTGAATAAATAAAATGTTTTCAGGAATTCAATTCAGAAAAAAACATGCAAAATATGTTTATTCAACCTCACACTCATTAGTCCGTGGTTATTTTTAGTGAAAGACAGGTATAAAAACAGATTTTCAGTGACTGAATTGTTCATTCTTTCATGAACAGTTACTGGATTTTGTTTTTCTCTCTCTCTTTCTTTTCTCCTTTGAACTGATGTGGGAGAGCTGGGAGAATAAATTCTGCTTGAGAGCCAGTCAGCTTTTGCCAATTGCAATCTCCAAATCGCCTCTGCCAAGTAAATGAAATGTTCTGAAATCTTCAGGGCTGCGGGTAAAATGAGAGAAAAGTCAAGGCTGCAGAGCTGTGAAAGCTACGCTGAACTGGTATAATTCAACATGTTCTCTATTTTTATCATACTGTCAAACCACAGCTTCAAATAGGAATTGAGGCAAGACACAAAATCATCTTTTCACATAGCTCCTTGTCACAAACAATCAATATGGTGAGATGGTTCTCTGCCTTTGAAATTATTCAAAAATAGAGAATTGTTTTGGAAGCTCAAGATCAATAGTTTTCTATGTTTAGGATTACATCTTTTGATTAAGATTGATATTCTTTTTTTCACATCAATACATCAGTATTGTTTGTTTCTGCATTTAGTAAACTTTCTGCTCCTCAGATTGAGTTAGATTTGTCCAGCTCTTTGCATGACTGAGATGCATGCACTTATGAGAAGATGATGTATGATGGTGTCTTTTAAGACGTAACTTTCTTGTATGAATTATCTAGCACAGGCATGGCAGCACCTGTGTCTCAACTGGACTCACAGCAGTCTGACCAGCACTTATCCAGCTGTACCCTCCTACATCCATGCTTGTGTTGTTCTCTCAGATGTAAGTCGCTATGGATGAAAGCATCTGCTAAATGACAGTAGAAGTATTAGTAGTAGTAGTAATAAAAGTGCTATGGAATCTGAAAGTAAAACAAAATAAAGTAAGTTGACTCAGCCTGAACATGAGACTATTCGACTTTGAAATTTGACAACTGTAGCACCACCCAACACCTCCAACCTCATGAAATGCATTTTTCCAAAAGTGACTAAAACCACACAGAGATGTAATGGTTTCTTACCACTTGTTCTTGGTTTCTTACATCAGTTTTATGCAGGTATGCTGCCATAGCAACCATTTGGATTGTGGATACACAGATCATATTTTATCACTTG
Organism: Cololabis saira; assembly: GCF_033807715.1. Taxonomy (NCBI): domain Eukaryota; kingdom Metazoa; phylum Chordata; class Actinopteri; order Beloniformes; family Belonidae; genus Cololabis; species Cololabis saira. The sequence goes on from NC_084587.1 coordinate 25,804,939, forward strand.
CAACAGTTAATATAAATGATCCGTCAGGGATATTGGATTCTGATTGGATATGCTCGAAATTTCTGTTAAGGCATTAATCTGAATATAGTCTTTTCACCTGTTAAATATGGTTCAACAATCTTCTCGTAAGTAAATCGTGAAACTTTCTCCAAAGAGTCATGTTTGTGTCCATTAGCCAAAAGAAAAATGTAAATAAAAAAATTTCAAGGATGACTGGATATGATCAATATTTTGAGAATATTTTCTTTTTTTTTTTCTAGAGTGCATGAACCTGCTGGACCTGTTTTCTTCCGGTGCAAAACAGTGTTCATCAATAATTTGTCAGCCTTTACTGATACCACATTATTAGTCATGTTTCAGGAATGACTCATGTGGTGACTTTTCTTTGACATGTAAATAAGCAAATGGTGTTTCAATCTTAACTGGAACAGATAATCCAGAACCAGGGTGAAGTCCTTGGTGCCAAATGTGAGTCATCATCTCGATTCTGCCTCATCATCAGCAGCACTGACATAAAAAACAAATATCATGGAAACCCACACGGCTGTGTTCCAATAGGTGAACTCTAGGCGTCCGTCAGACACCGTCACATCTGGGAAACAGCTACTGTCAGACCTTTGAGTCAAAGTTTTGTCACAAAAAAACTGAGGGGTATGTTTACCTTTGGGCTCCTTATCAAAGACTGACCCGAGGACCTCATTCAGATAAATATCCTACAGAGTCGAGCACCTCTTCACTCTCCAAAAAGGCAAAACCACAACTGGTGGCCAAAGCACCATGGCTCCATCACTTCTCGTGACAGCAGGAGGACTACTCCTGCTTTTTTCCTTTTCATCAGCTGTAAGTATCTTATCTTACGTTTTTTTTTTAAACATTACCTTCTTATTGAATCAAAAATCTAAATTGTTGTGTCCTGTTTTTAAATGTAGCAAATCAGAGGAGATGGCCTTGCAGCATGTAACATGAGAGATGGCTTTGTAAGTATCAACCCACATTATCACACTTTTGCATGTTTTTGCAGCGTGAGATAAACATGAACATTTGATTACATTGATGTGAATAAACTGTTCACGCTCTGACTGTATTTAGGGACAATACTGCCCCACTACATGTGGAGTTGCAGAATATATGTGGAAGTATCTACCAGGAGTGACTGAAGATTTGGATGAAATGACAGCAGAATTGGAAACGATAGCCAATTTGACTCAAGGGACAGAAGAAACAATTGTGTTCATGAAAGATTCGGCTACCGCAGCCCAAAAGACATCCCCGCCACGTAACACACTTTTGTCTTGTTTTTAATCTTGCAAACGCACATCCTATAATTATTTACTGGGATTAATGGTTTTCCAGATTTGACTGTAAAGCATTTGGTTCATATTTGCTTTCAATGTGTACTATAAGAAATCCATACTTGACTTAACTGAATGTATCCACACATAAACACGCATTTTTCAGCAGCTTGTTTCTTTGCAGACACATACATAAGCAAGTCTTCAAGTATGTTGGATGATGTTCTTCGATTTGAAAAGACCATCATTACACAGGAACAGCAAATATTGTAAGTTACTGTTAACATTCAGATTGCTTATTAAATGGGTTTTTGTGTACTGATGTAGTCTTAAGCACAATTTTGATCGGCTTTACTGTTTTTGTAATATTTTCAGCTGCTTTACACATCTAAATCCATTTAATTTGGGAATCTTGCAGCTATCCAACTGGTTATTTTGAATATAATTCTGCATATCAGCTCTGATTAAGTATTCTCAGATTATCGTTTCACATTTTTTTCTTGAAATCGAGCTTTTTACAAAATTCCCCACAACTGTTATATCTGCTTGGGAAAGGTAAGACACACTTAACTTCAGATACAATTCATACAACCCATATTTGTTACCCTGTCTCCAGTGAACTCCAGAATTTAATCTCCGACAACGAGAGAAGAATGGCCGATTTGAAACAAATTGCCATTCAGCTCCAACAGAAATGCAGTGAGCCTTGTAAAGACACAGTGGAGATCCAACCCATTACAGGAGCAGGTAAGAAAAATAAATAGATTTTTTTAAGCCTTCCTTTACACACACACACACACACTCACCTCAGGTCATTCGTATTTCACAACCTATTTCTCAATCTGGCTTCATCTCAAAAGCTTCTGTCCTCATTCAGTCTTTAGTTACACATTAAAATCAATATGCTGCAACAAGGCAGAGTAAACATGTTATGATTTTCACAGCAAATGTAAAAATTCTTATGGCAACAAGGGGACAATGTTTAAAGACTACTAGAATTATTATTATTATTATTATTATTATTATTATTATTATTATTATTGTTATTGTTGTTATTGTTATTATTATTATTATTATTATTATTATTATTATTATTATTATTACTGTATTTCTCCTCAGATTGTCAGGATGTTGCTAACAAAGGTGCCACCACCAGTGGTCTTTATTACGTGAAGCCAGCGAAGGCAACGGAGCAGTTCTTGGTCTATTGCGAGATTGACGACTCAGGACGTGGTTTCACTGTCATACAAAGGGTATGCATCAAAGTCAAATTGCATTTATCTGTCTTCATCTTGTGCTATATGATTTGTTCAGTTTATTGTTTAAAAGAGGAAGATGATAAATTGTGATCTCATGAGAAAGTCCAATACCTCAAATTGTCATCAGCTTTAGTCATGTTTGGTATTTTATGCATGGAATCCAATATCAGCCTATACATTTGACAAGGAAAAGCTAAAACTCAGGCTACCCTTCTTGTCTAACCCATCATCTCATTTTTTTGTGGAGGGCTTTCAGAAATGTGAGAACTGGATCAATGTCTCTTGTTCTATAGTGCAGAAGAAAGTTCATAGATGTTGACTGGTGTCTTTTTCATGTCCACAGAGACGCGATGGCAGCCTGGACTTCCACAAAGACTGGGTGCAGTACAGGGAGGGCTTTGGTCATCTCTCCCCAGACGACACCACAGAATTCTGGCTTGGCAATGAGAAGCTCCATCTGCTGACGACTAGCTCAAACATCCCCACCGTGATGAGGATAGAACTTGTTGACTGGGAGGGCAACAAAAAGTACATACACACCCACGCACACAATAACAGCTCACGGTCAAACAGAGCAAACATGACCCTTAATGATACTGTTGCTTTGTATGTTGGGGGGGGGCACAGACTCAGCAAATGTTACAAAATACTCAAATCAAATCTTACTCCCTTCACTGTCGTCTTTTTTCTTCCAGGTATGCTGACTACACCATGTTCAGAGTCGGGCCAGAGGTTGACAGTTACCGCATGACCTACGGTTACTACTTTGGTGGGGATGCAGGTGACGCTTTCGACGGTTTCGACTTTGGAGACGACCCCAGTGACAAGTTCTACACAGCACACAACGGCATGCAGTTCAGTACTCATGACAGGGACAACGACAGGTACGACGGCAACTGCGCTAAGCAGGACGGCTCCGGCTGGTGGATGAACAGATGTCACGCTGCGCATTTGAATGGAAAATACTACCAGGGTGAGAACCTCCTACTAAGAACAAACACATTTAAAACCATGCCTTTTCAAATAATTGGGGATTGTGTTTTATGAAGAACTTCAAACAAAACAAATATCCAAGAAACACGTTCTAAGGGGCTTGTGTTGTCTTCATCCAGGTGGCAGGTATACAGAAAAGGATGCGGGTGAATATGGCTTCGACAACGGCATCATTTGGGTGACATGGCACAACCGCTGGTACTCTCTGAAAGAGACCACCATGAAGATTATCCCCCTCAGTCGCATCCTTGGAGGCGGCGGACAGCAAACTGGTGTGAAACAGTTTGGCGGACTTGGAGACGCATAAAGAGGAGGAAAGATCGCGCTCTGCACTTGTTAACACCTTCCAAACCAGCAATCAAACAGCATCCAATCAGCACAAGTGATGTTTGCTTCTGTTGGTGATCTGACCCAAAAGAATACTAATGTTGACCTTTTCCTTTATCTCCACTGTTGTTTTTAAGCACAATAAATGTATTTCCCTTGATAACTATGGGGTGGTGTCTTTGAGCCTTCTTGCTGCTAGCCTTGTGAGCAAAATTGAATTGTTTATCTGAATGAATTCAACCAAAATATACAGACAAATGTATGCAAATGCAATTAAACATTTCTGAAATAAATGCCATATTAAATGTCCAGGAGTCGTCTACATCATTTAATTTACTCAGTTCTTTATAATCATACTTAATAAAATCTCAAATTCAGACACAGTTATGGTGATGAGGGAAAAGCAAGCCAAATGAACTGTGAGATTTTGACTTTTATGTCCTTGATACTATGAACCCAAGCTATTTTATGTTTTTTCTCTTCCACTTCATTTAAAAAATCTCTGCATACTTTTTCACATTAATATTTCCATCACAAAAGTTTAAATTACCTGTGCAAATGGCACCGATACAAACCTAAACCATCACAGGACCTGTCTTTGGATCGTCCTCTGTTGCAGATAACAGGATGGTTGAGTGGAATATTGATTTGTCTGACCACAATTTCACTGGGTGACGGCTTATCCCAGATGCTTTTGAGCCGAGAGATGTTGACACCGCCAATCTAAGAGGTTGACAAGAGGCTACTGCTTAAGGTGGCATTTGTGAGTGTAACTCACTATTTTAATGTTTGACATAAATTTTCCGGAAGGAATTCCTTGTCCGTGTGGATAAATCAGAATCTTGATGCAGTGTCGCTTAAGGGATCGGACATCGGAAGTGTCCACCCGAGGCTTGTGGTCTTACCCTTTACACACTGAAAACATTCCCGGTTTGTTGAGTTGTTTTAATGATATTACAGTAGAATTTCTACCAATGTGTATTGAGGAACATTTTTTTTTAAGCATTTCAATATTTATTTTCACATATTTGTTGACAAAATTGTATTTTTTTGTCCATTTGTAATACTCAAGCGACTCAGTCCCTCGTGGATACAGCTTCTTTACCAAGTCATCAAGATGACAGCCTGTCAACATCATCTTTTTGAAGCATCTTTTTTATTTTGTCTCGTTCATATCCTTCATGTTGTCCCCATATCATTAAAATCAGACTATAAAATTCAAAATCTAAGATTCCATCATTATTTTCTATTTGTATTTTCCATATTTTTGTAAAAGACCTTCTGGGCAATAATCCTCAAGGTGATCTGAAAGATTCAAAATAGCTGTTTAAGAAATGTAGTTGAATTAGTGAACACAAATTTGCTGTATAGATAATCTTCATTAACTAGGCCAGTAGCGGTTATAAGTAAGTCTTGTATGGATGTATTTAAGAACCAGCACACCAATCATATAATTTTCCTTTTGCTTCCATAGGCATTTTCAAATAGTCTCTTATACTTTTCTCTACTAATCACCTGATTCTCATAAAGTTGTTTAATGTCATATTTAGTTTTCATTAAAACCTCCAGTTTACACTTTATAACTATGCTTCAAACTCCAGCATATTGTCATTCAATGCATGGAAATCACTTGTGATAGTTTCAGTGTAGCAGAGTGAACAGGATGTCAAAGTTGCTGTGTTTATTCTGTATCTATATTTACACAGTTTATTTACTTGGAGTTTTGTACTTGTAGTGCTTGTCCCCATGTGTTGTTGCACTTATAATCTCAGAAATCTCTTATGGAGTCCAAATTCCACCTGACTCATGGCAAATGGCTGTGCTAAATGACACAGATTTCGTAGGGTTTGATATCAGAGAATGGTGAATATGAATGTTTATTTGTATGTATATATATATATATATATATATATATATATATATATATATATATATATATATATATATATTTAAGGCACATGTATACATAAGTATATATATTGGCATATATTTATATTTAAATATATTTAAGCACATATATGTGTGTTCATGCATTAATGTATATACTAGTGTGCTAAGCATGATTTGTAATATAGTACACCACACCAAATGTATAATATCTTATATACAAAAACAGTTTTATATTTTTTTTTCTCTTCTTGCTTTTTTCATCCTTAATATGTATATGTACTACTTGACTGCATGCATATGCCTTCATATTGGTATACTTAAATATGTCATATGTATGTCAAAGATATTTGAATGTATATTCTGTATATGTCATTTATACCGTATTTATCAACACTGCCCTCCTGACACGTAAACATACTCAGAGGCCCACATACAACACACTGCACATGCACTACACACGCAGCACAGACATCTCACACACCAAATGTAATGAATAGTAAACAGAATGCTCCTCCTCCTTTTCTCTGTCCTCTTCTATTTAGAAATGTGTGGTTGTTTTATGTCTTTTTTTCTCAAACACAACAAGTTATACTCACGTTATACTCACACACACTACAGCACATCCCACACACGCCAAACTGCACTCATCATTGTCTTGTCTTTTCTTTCCTACTATATCAAGTTCCACTTTGTGGTGATAGCCCTCTTTGACAGAATTTCTTATTCCTTTTCACTTTTTTTTTTCCTTTTCTTGAGACCTAATAAAATATGGTAGACTGTCAAGAGGGCTGATGATGGAAACACACACACACACACACACACACCCATGCACACAAAAAAAAATTGAAATGCTTAAATATACATATATATTCAGATTCAGATTCAGATTCAGATTCAGATTCAGATTCAGGCGACTTTATTAATCCCTTTGGGAGGTTCCCTCGGGGAAATTGACATCCCCGTCTCACTCACACAGCACTGTCACAAAACCAAACACCCATATAAAGATAAAAAGATTTAAAAAAATAAATAAATAAAGATAAAAATAAAAATAAAAACAAAAATAGAAATAAAAAAAAATAAAAAATAAAAAGTGCAGTGCCATGAATAGAATTATATGGATAGAAAACAAATAAGTGTTATGTAATACCGGTATTGCACAAAGTTATTCCACTGACCTGGTTATTGCCAGTGGTGGACAGTAACGGAGTAAATTTACTTGAGTACTGTACTTACCAGAGGATTTGTACTTTATTTGAGTATTAGATTTCTTTGGTACTTATTACTCTTACTTGAATACATTTCCAAGACAAATATTTTTACTTTTACTCGAGTAAATTTCTAGGAAGGCCTAAAAGTACTCGTTACTTTCAGGTCTGCTCTTTTTTCTTCTTCCCTAAAATCCTATTGGACACAAGCTGTTTTTGTCAAAGGAGGAACCTATCACAGTGCACGCTCTCCACTGGGATGTACGTAAAGCGGAAATACGTCAAGCCTCCTCAAAACGATACCGCCAAAGTAGCCTGCGTTTTTCAAAACAGAGCCGCAACAAGTCAAGACTGCAGGTTTTATATAACATTGTGGTTCTAAAAGCAGCACATCAGTGCAGCTGGTTTCAAAGAGTTAATTCTCAGAAACAAGAGTTAAAAGATCCTTAAATTAATTTTGAAAAAATATAGTAATTTACTGATGTGGAAAATAAGAAATTTACTCTTACTCTTACACTCTTACTTTTACATAAAGTAAATTTAAAAGCATTTACTTTTGGATACTTAAGTACCTTTAAAAGCAAGTACTTTTCTACTCTTACTCGAGTAATATTTTGACTGAGCTACTTTTACTTGTAACAGAGTAAATTTTGACCAGTAGTATTTGTACTCTTACTCAAGTACTGGGGTCGAGTACTCTGTCCACCTCTGGTTATTGCACAGTTATTGTACACTGACTGACCCCCCTAGCAGTCCCTCTGTTCTTCAGTTCTTCTTATGGGTCCGTGTTAAATCGACGCAGAGCCTACACCGTAGGATATGTAGGTTCTACGTTGGTGTAACGCGGAACCATAAATCAGCCTTCAATGTCTACGTTTACGTCGTCCCGCCCATAGACATATATGTCTGTGGTCCCGCCAGGCCGCTGGTGACCGCCAGGGGGCGATAGAGACACACCCTTTACTGACCTTGTTTACTTCCGGGTCGTTGCTCGACTTTTTTAGCGGCGCTCATGTTTTCGCATTTTTGATCATTTATGTACGTGAAGTTTCTTTTTCTGACGAAACAAAACCATTTTCTTCCGCTTTGGTGATATATCGGGAAATTCCTCGCAAGAATGACTGAGGTAAGGCATGTTTTCAGCGTGTTGTGGGTATTTATTTCGACACTGGAGACGCTAACGAGTATATACTCGTGGCTCCGGCTAATTCCTGACTCGTATAATGATGATCTTCGGTTAACTCAGGATTTTTAGCGCGTTTTAATTGAGTATTTGCGATGTTTTACACGTAAATGTAATCTTCCACAGGACGTCCAGAAGCACTCAGTCCACACTCTGGTGTTCAGGTCTCTCAAGAGGACTCATGACATGTTTGTGTCCGACCATGCGAAGGGCGTCTCTCTGGACGATGAGAGGTAAAACACTTCTTACATGCTCGTCATCTCCACGTCCATACAAGGATTTACAGTCTTAACTACTCTGTTTACAGATTTGCATTGCTAAGGTGCAGTAGCGTATACAGGACCGGCTCAGAAAATTAGAATATTGTGATTTTCTGTAATGCAGCTAACCGCGGTTGAATTGGTTTGATATTGGATATTGGATATTCAACACCCATAAAACTTGTGATACATACCACTGATTTTGGTCATATTGCTTGTGATGTGTTCATGGTCATCTAGACTATATATCACAAGGGAGTAATTATTATAAAATCATATTATGGGCTGATTTAATGAGGTTTAATGAAAACAATCGGTGTTATGTATCACAAGTTTTATGGGTGTTGAATTCATTAAACCTCATTAAATCAGCCCATAATTAGGGATGGGCGGTATGGACTAAAAAATGTATCACGATAATTTCTGGCATTTATCTCGATAACGATAGAAATGGCGATTAAAAAAAATACCAATTCAACTCCACCTTTTTAACTATAAATTTATCACCACATTCAGTCTCTGGAGCCCCCAAAACACTGCTCTAAAAGAATACTAAATCCTGCTAAACTACACTAATGGGAATCTTTCTTTCTTTCTTTCTTTCTGGCTCATTTCTTTCTTTCTTTCTGGCTCATTTCTTTCTTTCTTTCTGGCTCATTTCTTTCTTTCTTTCTTTCTTTCTGGCTCATTTCTTTCTTTCTTTCTTTCTTTCAGGCTCATTTCTGTCTTTCTTTCTTTCAGGCTCATTTCTTTCTTTCTTTCTGGCTCATTTCTTTCTTTCTTTCTTTCTGGCTCATTTCTTTCTTTCTTTCTTTCTGGCTCATTTCTTTCTTTCTTTCTTTCAGGCTCATGTCTTTCTTTCTTTCAGGCTCATGTCTTTCTTTCTTTCAGCCTCATATCTGTCTTTCTTTCTTTCAGCCTCATATCTTTCTTTCTTTCAGGCTCATGTCTTTCTTTCTTTCTTTCAGGCTCATTTCTTTCTTTCTTTCTTTCAGGCTCATATCTTTCTTTCTTTCTTTCTTTCTTTCAGGCTCATTTCTTTCTTTCTTTCTTTCAGGCTCATATCTATCTTTCTTTCTTTCTTTCAGGCTCATGTCTTTCTTTCTTTCTTTCTTTCTTTCTTTCAGCCTCATATCTTTCTTTCTTTCTTTCTTTCAGGCTCATATCTTTCTTTCTTTCAGGCTCATATCTTTCTTTCTTTCAGGCTCATATCTTTCTTACTTTCATTCTTTCTTTCAGGCTCGAATTCATTAAACCACATTAAATCAGCCCATAAATATGATTTTTAAATCAGCCCATATATATGATTTTTTAAATAATTACTCTCTTGTGATATGAGCACATCACAAGTGGTTTGACCAAAATCAGTGGCATGTATCACAAGTTTTATGGGTGTTGAATGTCGAATATCCAATATCCAATATCGAACCAATTCAACCGCGGTATGCAATTTAAAAAAAAAAAAAAAAAAAAAAATTAAATGTCATACATTCTGGATTCATTACAAATCAACTGAAATATTGCAAGCCTTTTATTATTTTAATATTGCTGATCATGGCTTACAGCTTAAGAAAACTCAAATATCCTATCTCAAAAAATTAGAATATTCTCGGAATCTTAAACTGTAAACCATAATCAGCAATATTAAAATAATAAAAGGCTTGCAATATTTCAGTTGATTTGTAATGAATCCAGAATGTATGACTTTTTTTTTAAATTGCATTACAGAAAATAAAGAACTTTATCACAATATTCAAATTTTCTGAGACAGACCTGTAATCGTAAATCAGTTTGTGGGGTCAGTCCAGCAAAGAGCAAAGGCATTGGAAATGTTTATTTTTCTGTTTTATTCGTAATTAAAATAGCTTGACTAGAGAAATGCATAATATGTCATAATCAATGGAGCAATAAGGACATATGGATAGAAAACCAACATATGGCTGAACATATGTCTTTAATTTAATATTTGATTTATTCTAAAATGAATAATAATACAGAACAGTATTGTGACTGGGGTCATCTGGATGAACACAGGATTTGTGTCTGTGAATGGACACTACGGCCAATTAAGAAACTGCATACTACTAGTGCATTACTAGTACATACAGTATTTCGTCTTGATGTAGCAGTATGCGTGACCAGATACTTTGCTGCTTCTTGGAAATTTTACATTGTGCAGATAACCAGTCTACCTCACATACTAAAATGTTGTTTTTTTTTTTTTTGACTGAATACAGACAAAATCTTTTCTATTATTTCTTCTTCTTTGCACCAACGTTTAGTACAGTTTCAGAATGGAGAAATGTGATCATCAATTCATAATTGAATAGTATTTATCCTACAATTAATAGTAATTTCTCTTTTTTACCATGTTTTATGCTCCTGTTATTTTTATTATTATTTATATTGGCGCAAACATAATTTTTTGTGCAGCTCTGTCAAATTGCACACCATGTAGATTGGCTCTAAAATGATAAATCCATTGTCATAGTGTCAGATAGATACTCTGTGTATATTATATTGAGTTAATTGTTGTGGTTTCAAATAACATTCCTATATCAGCCATATTAGTTATTTTGTCAAAAACTATAAATAGTTCCTCATATCATCAGAATAATTAATTATTTTTTTGACGTGAAGTTCCAGATTGCCCATTTACAGTGACATAATGTAACTGATGTGGCAGGCAGTGAACTGTGTTCAGACAAATATACCTTTAACTGGTAGAATAAGCACACAGGTAATTATGTAGGGAAATGCCTAATTTTCTCCTGTCATTGCAGCCACAAGTTAAAGATGGGTGTGAAACTAAAAGCAGACTACAGTCCAGTTATGCACATGCCAGTCCTGAAGGAGGGGAAGGACAGAGTGTCACATCCTCTCGGCAGCTTGCAAGGCCATCAAAGCTACTTACAGCCAGGTGAATAGAAAACTGATGTTGTGTGTCTCTGTACAGGTTGACTGTTAACATTTGATAAAATGGAAGAGAAGGTGATAGTTTATATGATCATAAAAGCACAGCAATGCTCAGAACTAAATGTTTTTGTTTCTTTCTAAACATTACATTTTAGATGATGACCCAGAATACCTGATTACTGGGACACATGCTTATCCCTCTGGACCTGGTAAACACTCTTACTTTAGCCAGGTTTATGCATTTGAGCTTCTTTGTTGAACTGCTTTTACATTTTTACAATGTATTCATATCAACAACTCTCACCCATCAGGCGTGGCACTGACAGCTGACACAAAGATGCACAGGAATCCCAGTGAGGCAGGCATACACTCCATGGCATTGGCTTTACCGCCCTCACAAGCCAGGTAAACCTTTCAAACATGGTGTCAACCAAGGAGTCGGTTCATGGTAATAATTTGGCCTAAAAGCCTGGTCTTAAAAGAATTACATAACAATATTTTCTCTGTTGGGCATTCTCAGGCAGGACGCCAGCCGCACCGCAGCCAGTGCTGCCGATATCCGTCGCCATGCAGGAGCAGAGAGATCTCAGTCAACTACAGTGGTGGGTCACAATCTGTCCTCACAGTCATGCTGCATGAAACCAAAGTTGGTTCTGTAACATCTCCTGAGGAAGTGTAACGCTATTATACTTGTGTGTTTATTTTAGTCTCTCATGGAAGGAGGTGGCACCAGAAATTCTACGCTCATGAGGAGAGCACCAACAATGCCGAAGCCCCAGTGGCATCCACCATGGAAACTGTTTAGAGTAACTATGAATTATGTTCTAATGTATCTCATTTGTGACCAACATAAAGATTGTTTGTCTGTTTTTTAACTGAATTGTGTGTGTATCTGCTTACAGGTCATCAGCGGTCACCTTGGCTGGGTGAGATCCATCGCGGTGGAGCCTGGGAATCAATGGTTTGTGACAGGATCTGCTGATAGGACTATAAAAGTGAGTCTTGCCTGTTTTTGGAGGTGCAGCAATCCCACACTGGCTGCATTAATACACTGCAGTTGTTTGTTGTTGTTTTTTTATGTTTACTTTTTTTCTCTTTTACCTATCGTGTTATATAAAAGGCCCAATTTCCAGTTACTTTGAGTGGGAGCCTTGAATATGTACTGCTGGAAACTGAAATGAAAGCGGTTTGTCTCAACAGATCTGGGACCTTGCCAGTGGAAAACTAAAACTGTCATTAACTGGGCACATCAGTACCGTGCGTGGTGTGGCAGTGAGCAATCGCAGTCCTTACCTTTTCTCCTGTGGAGAAGATAAGCAAGTCAAATGTTGGGATCTGGAGTATAACAAGGTAGACCATTTAAATGAGTGTAGGCTGCAGGGAATTATTAATATAGTCATTTTAAGAACAGATTTCAAATATTATCAATTCAGTCATTGTTGTTTGATTCTATTCCTAGTTGTGACATTTTGGCAGTCTCGTGACAGTCTTACTTTGTGTCTTAGGTAATCAGACACTATCACGGACATCTCAGCGCTGTGTATGATTTGGACCTACATCCAACTATCGATGTGCTTGTAACATGCAGCAGAGATGCCACAGCAAGGGTAAGTCCAGATTCTTCAAGTCTCAGGCATTTCATATTGTTTTTTTTTTATGTCGTGGAAGTATGCTTTCTGTGCATCAAGAACTTCTGGGCATCATCCAGAAACCAACTGGTAGAAAATTCAAACTTGGTCTACTGTTTTAAATGGAAAGTAAAGATATAAGCCAGGGAGCGATTTGATATGATTGAATATCTGCTGAATTAATAGTTTGTTTTGTTTTTTTCTGAATGGATTTCTTTCCTTGCCTTGAAGGTGTGGGACATCAGGACAAAAGCAAATGTGCACACATTAACTGGTCACACAAACACAGTTGCCACGGTGCGATGTCAGGCAGCAGAACCACAAGTCATTACCGGTAAATATATTTTGAAGATTAAAAACAAATCCAAAATCGTGTTTACCCTGTTAAGAGTGCAACCCAAAGAGATTTTAAATTCATGCTCGATATATGATTGATTTTTGCAGGCAGCCATGATTCCACTATCAGGCTGTGGGATTTGATTGCTGGAAAAACCAGAGCAACTCTGACAAACCACAAGAAGTCTGTCCGAACTCTGGTGCAGCACCCAAGACAGTGAGTGAACACAGAAAGCGTTGGTTAATGTCAGTGTAGAGTGGAGCATACAAATCCCCCATAATCCCCCTTAATTACTGTCTAACAATTCAAAAGAATCCCTTATTTTAGAGTTCATACATTGTTATCAAGAGTAACTGAGCTTGAATCTTCAAGAAAACTATGTATTTGCATGTTTTTGCTTTTCTGCGATTTATTAGGGAAATCATCTGGTATTTATTTGATAATAATGGAGCCTGAGTCATTAAGTGCATCCTAGTGTGAATTGCAGATTTTAGAAACAGGGTGACATCTGAGTGTATGGATTGTAATGGTGCTCTAACTGCTATTAGAGACACTAATCTGAAGTTTTCTGAAGGAATTGCACTTGTTTTACAGATACACATTTGCCTCTGGATCAGCTGACAACATAAAGCAGTGGATGTTCCCAGACGGCAGCTTCATCCAGAATCTTTCAGGCCACAACGCTATTATCAACACTTTGGCCGTTAACTCTGATGGCGTGCTGGTGTCTGGAGGTAATAACGTGGAGCTTTTTTGTCTAATACTTAAGTCCTGAGGTTTTAATTGTTTACCCTATAATGCAGCGCAACAGACAAATGAATCACTGGATCAGAATTCATCATACAGTTTTTTTTTTTTTTTTTTTTTTTTTTTTTTTAATACCCCTCTCCTCACTCTGAAGCCGATAATGGAACCATCCACATGTGGGATTGGAGGACGGGATACAATTTCCAGCGGATTCACGCGGCTGTACAGCCTGGATCTCTGGACAGCGAGTCGGGAATCTTTGCCTGTGTGTTCGACCACTCTGAGAGCAGACTGATCACTGCAGAGGCCGACAAGACCATCAAAGTTTACAGAGAGGACGACATGGCGGTAAGTTACACTGCTGCATTAGCAAGGTTTCTGAGCCAGATCCTAAGCAGATCAAATATTATTGTGTTCTTTCTTGCAGACTGAGGAAAGCCACCCTGTCAACTGGAAACCAGAAATCCTCAAGAGAAAACGATTCTGAAGTTTTCTTCATTTTTGTCACAGTAATGGCAAGTTTTATTTTTACCAACTTCTGCTGTCAATACACCCAGCATTTTTTTATTATTATTATTTACTAGTGCTTTTTCATCAAGCAAACTTCCTCTCAGCTAATGTGATCTTGACTAAAGCAGTTGCACCATCATTTCTTGCTTCAATCAAAAAACCATTTGCAGTCTCCGTTGTATAAGGGCAGTCCAGTAAAGCTGCCATTGTGGACGGCCAGAAACTGGTCCATCAGCAGAAGACACTTCAGATTCTGAAGGGTAGGCTTCAGCGTGGACCTGATGGCTTTCTGGGTCAGAGCCTGCAGCAGATTGGGGGAAAAAAACAACTTTTTTTTTGTTTGTTTGTCTTTCTCTCCATTGATTCAACAGAATTCCCAGTTGTACAGACTTGAAAATAATAAAACATTGTTCTTCTGGTTTGAGATGGGAAGTTTAAGGAGCTTCATTTTTAATAAATGACACATTTTTCCACACACGTTGTTGGGTGTTTAATGTATTCAGTCTGAATTTACCAAAGTGTCTCTTGGTGACAGTTCCTGTAGTTTTCCCAGTTTCTACGCTTCATCTCCTCCCAGCAATCATGATCTCCTGGTGCCTCATGGAGCTCCACAGTGTTTGGGAAACGGGATTAACTGCTCATTTGTGAGGTCAACATGAGAGAATGTTGAGGAAAAATAACATTTTTAGATAATTAAGCAATTTTATAGTGCAGTTTACTCATCAATTCCACATTTAAACCTAGGTTATAACTTATTTGAAAGCGTGAAAATGTTTCATGATCAAATCAAAAAACATGGAAAAACAAAAAAAACACTTCTTGTGTATCGTCCATTTGACTGTCTAAGTCTGTTCAATTTCTCAACAGTCTTCATCTTGCAGTACAAAATCACAATATTGGGTGATATACCAGTACAAGGCTATACATCATTACTCATCTAAAAGGTTAACAGATGAAGTCGACCCCTTCACTCAGCTCAGAGGTGTGTAGTTTAAACCAGACCTTGAGAAAGTTGGGACGGAAGTAGTGTTCCTCTTGTGCTGAAGAATCTCATTAAATTTGAAAACATAACATTCCTATATATGTTTGCACAGCTGCTTATTGTTCATTATTTAACAAGGAGAACAAGAACAGCTCCAGGTTTCTTCTGCACACTCTGGGCATGCTAAATAAGGCCACGGTGCTGTTGTGCTACGCTTTTGTCTGCTCTCAGTATTGATGACTTCACCAGCTTCTTCACAGGGAAAATAGTTTTTATTTAAGTGATAATTCATGACATCCACACCACTCCTGTCAATGAGGTGTCATTAAGTGGTGCAGCTTTGGAAATTAGTGTAAAACGTGATTTGTCTCTGGACTGTTTGTCAGATCGATCGCTGAGCTATCAAAAATAGATACCGGTAAATAAAACTTGACTAAGCTGTCAACGTAACATTAAGAATCCATCCCAAGCAGTGTCCATGGAGGCTGCTGTAGTGATAGTTTTCCTTATTTATTAGTATGTTTTGTTTGTCGCAGATGTACATCCAGTCCCCACTACACACACAAACATATATGTATATATATACAGTGGGAGAACTTGCACAATTGGTGGCTGACTAAATACTTTTTTGCCCCACTGTATATATATATACATATATATATATATAAGTATATATATATATATATATATACATATATATATATATAATTATTTTTTGCTCATTATTTAATGGTTTTCTTGTTAATTTGATTACTTAAATAGTTTTAATAGACTAGATGTTATCACTTTGGATTGAAAGAAAAACGTTTTTAATGTTTGTGACAGCTTTTCTCATTATTGTCAGATATACAATGATATAAAAACAGGTCTTTTGGTTTTTCCCTTCACCACCCGCCTCATTTATCCAGACTTAGGACTGGCAACTTTGAGCGTGGGCCCAAAAATGGTTGTGTTATCTGGATCCCACATGGACTAACTATATAAGTGAACCCAATGGGGCCACCAAGGATATTTAGTTGGTTAAAAATATTCTAAAAGATACGAGTGGGTGGTAGTTGGTCATTAAGATAGGTGGTGTTTGTTATCGTTTTGGATGCTCTTCTACCTCAGTCAAGAATGTAGATCTTTGAGACAGCATGACAGAAGCTCCAGCCAGGTCTCCTCTTCAGGCTGAATTTTGTCTGTTGTGGAGGATCGACCTCCTCACTTTCTGGTTTTTCAGACGTTAGGAGTTGACCAGCATTAAACATGCATTAAACCCCTGCATTGTTAATGTTCCCTGTCACTGCTCCTTCAATGTCCATCCACATTGGTAGTTCATCTCTAGATTCGAATGCTGCCACTGATAGGACAGCATTATATGAGCATCATTTTATGTTTTATTTTCTGAAAAGAAAATGGCCAATACTTTTTAAGTTACTGAACAATCCAACTTAGACAAAGGGAGACTCTGGCTATACTATGCTGTGCCTTTTATCAGTCACAGCGCTCAACCTAGATCTGTTGCCTAGCTACAGTGCGTGTTTCCATTAAAGAGGAACCTTGATGACCATTATGTCCTGTATGACTGTATGGTCCACAAAAAAAAAACACACATTTTGCTCAATTTGTCCTTTTAAAATTAGCAAGAAATATTTTCTTTTGTGTTGAGGAAAGCATCGCTCCACCAGAATCAAGGACGTTCACGAGTAATGTGAATAATTTCAGAATAATAGTGAATAATTTCACTTTGACAATCCTTTTACAGGGAAACATACAGAAATTAACTTTTATTCGTAGTGATGTCAAACTTTAAACCAGTACTGCATGTGAAATTAGAAACAAAAAACACAATTTGAACATGAAACAGTTTTGTCTCTTTCGACATTGCAAAATAAATAGCAAAACAAGCAATGTTGTATTGTTATGTTTTGAGTTTATAGTCTAAACCGTTGAAGTCTACGATCAGCTTAATGTTTGTAAATACTTTATGAATTTAATAGTTTTTGTTACAATTGAAGAACTGAATGACTGTTTTTGATGTCCCGGTTTATTCAAAATTGGGATTAATATATTAATAATGAATTGCATTAAATAAGCTATGATGCTTGATACACAGATGAAAAGGTTCATATGAATAAAAATTGAAAATGTTGTGTAAAATTTCAATATAAACAGAAAAGGATGATTAGCAAATCCTTTAAACTCTGTATGTAATAAGTAGAAAGGCACTATATCAATGACTAGTTTTTATTTTACAGTAAATGCTGAAGACTTGTCTCAACAAAGCTCAGCATTTTCATGACAAGAAGAAAGTGTCATGTGCTGTCTTCCAGGTTATCGTTCCTCAACTGAGCTGCATTTTTCAAGTCTTTGCATGTGTGATGGACCGCTGACGTGTCTGGGATATACCGACCCCAAAGAGAGTTGGAATAGGCTCCAGCCAACCCCTGTGACCCTGAATCAGTATCAGTGGGTATAGATAATAGATGGATGGAGGCTATGCACATCACAGCTAGATCCAGGTTTACGGTTTCACACTGCCCCATACTGTCCAAAACGGAGCTGCACCACTGTGAAAAAAGCGGCTTTGTTTTATTTTGGTAGTCAATTCAGACACCCAGATATATTCTCTCAAGCAAGGAAAAATTCATTTTTGATATAGACTGTGTCCCATTTAACTGAAACTCTTTTGACAAATAAAGATAAACATTGTGCAGCTAAATTATACCAACTTTTCATAAAAGTCGGGGGTGGGGGTTCTACTAAAGCCTTTATTTATATGTATGTGAACATTTTAGGTTTACAATAGAGATTTAAAAAAATAAAAATAAAAACTTATATCAGGTAGTATGAAAAGTGACTGTTGTGCTCCCACCGGCACTGATTTTGACATTTCTAAACTTCACACACATCTAAGAACAGAAACTATCTATTTCCCTCTTTCAGAAATTTCTACAACGTCGAAGATTCACTTGATGAGTACATCCTGCCTAAAGTTTCCGTTTCACAAACAACCGCATTGGCTCCCTGAATTTGATCCTTTAATAAAGTCGATGGGTTGGAGCGCTGCAGTTCCCACTTGTACCACTGGAGGGAGCTCCTGCAACTCTTTAGTTGCGTTTGGTTCAACAAACTTCACACGTCTGGCCCATGGATGTATTATAATAACTGGCCTTATAAAACACAGTACTTACCACTTATAAGGTCTGGCCTTATAAAACACCGCTTATGTCATCTGAACTCACAGTAGTGGACAGTTGTCTCTAGGGTTGCCACCTTTCAGAAATAGAAATAAGGGACGCCCCGATTTCAACAGCACAGGGCGCCAAAAAAGGGACATTCCCAAAACTTCTAAACTGCATAGAAATGTATTTATTTTATATGAAACAAAATGCTTTGATTTAAAGTTTAAAGTGCTTTAATAGCATTGAACTTGCATGACTTTACAGACAGCCAACCATACTAGCAACTGAAATAGCCTATGCTCCTATGGTAAATATAGGCCTAAATATAGCCTACAGGTGAAGGTCGGAAAATTAGAATATGGTGTTTAAGTTAATTTTTTTTCAATAATTCAACTTAAAAGATGAAACTAATATATTACATAGTTTCACAGTCGTACATGCAAAGCAAGATATGTTCAACTTTTATTTGTTACAATTTTGATGATTGAATTGTTTATTGATTTCAATAAAATATTACATTTTTTGAGATTATTTATTTGGGGTTTTCATAAACTGTGAGCCATAATCACCAACATTATAACAAATAAAGGCTTGAAATATCTCACTTTGAATTTAGTGGGAAATAATATATTTGTTTCACCTTTAGTTGAATTTACTACGAATTAAGTTTTGCAATATTCAAATTTTCCGACCTTCACCTGTATATTATGACATCAAGATTCTATGCAAAATAAGGCACATTCTGAACAACAAATCACTGCAAACACAGTACTGTACTCTGTTTTTACCATATATGACTTATTGTGTTGAATTATGGGGCAACACCTACAGAAGCAGCCTACAGACAATAAACAACATGCAAAAGAGAGCAATAAGGATAGTAAATAATGTAGGATATCATGAACACACAAATGCTCTGTTTTTAAAATCACAGGCAATGAAATTCTGGGATTTGGTTGAGTACAAAACCACTCAAATTTTGTATAAAGCACAAAATAATTTACTTCCTGGTAATATACAAAAAATGTTTAGTAATAGAGAAGGAGGATATGAGCTAAGAGGGAGATGGAATTTCAAACAACCGATTGTACATACTACTCTGAAAAGCATGTGTGTATCTGTCCATGGGGTGAAGCTGTGGAATAAGTTACCTGACAACATCAAAGAAAGTAAAAATATTGCGAAATTCAAAAAATAATTTAAAAACAATACTCTGGATATTTATAGACATGGTGGTATATAATCACGATTTTGGGGGAAATTGAACTGAATCTCTGGTATTATGTTTGGTATTGGTTGTGTATTTATATGTATAGTTGGTAGGTGTGTACGTGTGAAAATCTATGTGTATAATATGAGTATGTGCACTGTATATGGGTGTAGCAAGCATGAATGCATCAATGTGTATGTGTGCGTATTGTATATACGCATGCTATATATGATTTGATGGTATAAAGGTTAGGGCATCTATAAGCTTGTTAGCTTCCTAACCCTTTCGGTCAGGCCTATGTACCCTTTTTTGTTTTGTTGGAAGGACTTTTTTTATTTTTTTGCTGATCGAAATAAACAAACTCAAACTCAAACCCAAACTCAAATAAATAAGAGCATAATATATGTCCTTATTGGTTCAATACAGAACGCAACTCAGGCCCGGGTCTACGAGGGTGCAAAAGCATGCATTGCACCCTCAGTTTATGTGTTTGCATGCTCAGTTGAAAAGACGAAAAGAAAACTGACAAATGCGCGCGCGTCAGCCTGATTTATGGTTCCGCGTTAAATCGACGGCGTAGCCTACGGCGTAGGGAACACTCACCGCGTATCCTACGCCATAAGCTCTGCGTTGGTGCAACGCGAAACCATAAACCAGCCAGTGTCCGTCACTCATCTGCTTCCAGCAGTTACCTGCACCAGCAAGACTTTCTGCTGCTCCGTTAACAAAAAGTAACGATGGATATTCGGAAGTGGTTCAAGCACAACGACGCAAGCAAGTTTACAGGACTGTCTCAGAAAATTAGAATATTGTGATAAAGTCCTTTATTTTTCTGTAATGCAATTTTAAAAAAAAAATGTCATACATTCTGGATTCATTACAAAT
Organism: Cololabis saira; assembly: GCF_033807715.1. Lineage (NCBI taxonomy): Eukaryota > Metazoa > Chordata > Actinopteri > Beloniformes > Belonidae > Cololabis > Cololabis saira. The sequence goes on from NC_084587.1 coordinate 25,825,733, forward strand.
CAACTGAAATATTGCAAGCCTTTTATTATTTTAATATTGCTGATTATGGCTTACAGTTTAAGATTAAGATTCCCAAAATTTTCCAATTTTTTTGAGATAGGATATTTGAGTTTTCTTAATCTGTTAGCCATGATCAGCAATATTAAAATAATAAAAGGCTTGCAATATTTCAGTTGATTTGAATCCAGAATGTATGACATTTTTGCATTACAGAAAATAAAGGACTTTATCACAATATTCAAATTTTCTGAGACAGTCTTGTATATTTATGGTTAAATTTATTTTTGTTGCTATGTTTTATTTTCTGTTGCTAGATTGTCTGATGGGTGAGGTACTGTAGTCCAGACTAAATGTAGCATTTTCTTTGTTCTGCAGCGATATTGCTGCAAAAATGCACTTGAAATACACTTCAAATATTCTTGTTTTGCTATTATTATTCCGCTTGAAATTATGGGAAAATGCATAATTTAGTGTTGAATAACGTGCCAGGCATGTGCACCCCCTCTGATCGGAAAAGCACCCCTATCATCATTTTCTAGAACCGGCCCTGACGCAACTTAAACTTTAATTCCCAATTACGTAACAATTCCGTATATCAAGGGACGGGTGGCAACACTAGAACTTGTCTTGCAGGGCTAATTTTGATCTTCAACAAGTCAGACGTAATGCGGCTCTGAAGGTGTAATCCACTGCCCTAATTAAACCTTAAGCAACCGGGGCCACAGATGGAGCAGATCAGGGAGAGGCGCTGCAGACGAGGAGGAGCGTCCAGCGCAGCACAAGCCGGGTCCTATCTGCCACTTGGAGCCGTCATGTTGTGTGAGCAACTGCAGGGGATTTAGCACCGAGGGCTGTTTTGATTCCTAATCTGAGTGGTTGCAGTGTGCTTTCCTGCGCGCAAAAATGCCCATCATGTTGACCTGGTTTTCTTTCAAAAACGGCTCCAAAACGTGATTGAAGCTGTAGACTGTGAAGCAGGAAGATGTAGTCTTCCTCCAGCCAGCAGACAGGAGCAGTGGCGTCAATTCAGTGGAAGCTAAGGTATGGCAAGGTTACGAGTCACAGAATTTAACTAGAGTATCAATCAAGACGTCCAGCAAATACTCATCACAGAAGTCTGCTATGTAGTTTATCTGTGTGGTCAAGAAAATTGGAACTTTTTCAAATGCAGTCTCGCTCACTGCAAAAACTCAAAATCTTACCAGGAATATTTGTCTTATTTCTATTTAAAATGTCTCATTTTTAGTATTTTTTAGTCTCATTACACTTAAAACAAGAGTCATCGCCAGAAAAATAACTTATTTGACCATTTTCACCTGTTTCAAGTAAATTTTCAATTGAAATAAGTAGAAAAATCTGCCAGTGGGACAAGATTTATCTTCTCATTACAAGCAAAAAAAAAATTATTTTAAGTGAAAATCTACTTGAAACAGGTGAAAATTGTTGTTTTTTGAGTTTTTGAGTCTTGTCTTAAATGTAATGAGATTTTTTTTACTAAAAATTAGACATTTTAACTAGAAATAAGACAAATATTCTTGTTAAGATTTTGAGTTTTTGCAGTGTATAATAACTAGTGAAATCGATCATGTTGTTCTGATTTGCATTTGTAGTTATTCTATATGTATTAAGTAATAGAATAATCAATACAAATAGACAGAGTAATTCCATAAATGTATTTAAAAAACAAACATTTACATTTTCCCTTGAAGCCAAGGTGTGGCGGCTGCCATACCTTGCCATACCCAATTGACGCCCCTGGACAGGAGACTTGGCCGGGTGAGAGGGAGGGATGGGGCGCAGGGATGCCGCAGCTCGGGCCCTCGGAGCGCTCGTCCTGGCGCTGCTGTGCGCGCAGGCGCTCGGAGGACAGGTGTCCAACCTGACGCTGTCGGTGAAAGAAGGTCTGCCTGCTAAAACCATCGTCGGTGATCTGGGAGCCGTGCTCGACCAGCCCAGCACTGGATTCTTCATCTCCGAGAACAGAGACTCGTATGTGTTCAGGGACCTGGAGATAGACGCAGACACGGGCATCATCTCCACGGCGGTGGTCTTGGACAGGGAGAGCAGAGACAAGTACGAGTTTGTGGCGGCCACTCTCACAGGAGAGGTGATCAGAGCTAGGATAGAGGTGGAGGACGTGAACGATCACTCACCTGTGTTTCCAGTTGGGGAGCTGGAATTGGAAGTGTCTGAGTTAAGCCCACCTGGAAGCAGGTTTCAGCTTGAAGGTGCAAAAGACCAGGACGAGGCGGTGTTTGGTACTCAGGGCTACAGGATCACAGAGAGTGAAATGGTCGAAGTCTTTCACCTGGATTATCGTAGTGGATCCGAGGACCACCTTGGCCTGGATCTCATTCTCGCTAGCAAACTTGACAGAGAAACAAAGGACTTCTACACTTTGACTATCGAGGCCTTCGATGGCGGGATCCCCCCCAGGACAGGGAGCCTGCGGGTGAACATCCGTGTCCTGGACGAGAACGACAACCCTCCTGTGTTTAACCAGACCGAGTACCACGCCTCAGTGCGTGAGGATGCTCCCGTTGGGTCTCTGGTGTCTCAGGTGCATGCCACTGACCATGACCTGGGCGACAATGGCAGAATCACTTACGACATCAGCAGGCGGCAGAGTGACCCAAATGATGCTTTCTCCATCAACGAAACCACTGGATGGATTTATCTCAACAAGCCGCTGGATTTTGAGACTCAGTCATTTCATGAGCTGATCGTCAGTGCACGAGATAACAGTGCTCATCCTGAGTACAGCAGCACCTTTGTGGGTGTCAAGGTGCTTAATATCAACGATAACAGCCCCACTATCAGCGTCCTGTTTCTCAGTGAGGCGGGAGATGCAGTGGTGTCGGAGGTGGCAGCAGTTGGGGACTATGTTGCCCGTATTTCAGTGTCAGACCCAGACCTGGAGGATGGGAGAGTCACCGTAACACTTGATGGAGGGGATGGGAAGTTTATCCTGAAGCAAACAGATGATTTCCTTCATGCTTTGTGTGTTAACTCTGAGCTAGACAGGGAAGAGCAGGACCTATATGAGCTGAAGGTGCAAGCCTCAGATCTTGGGAGTCCACCTCTCACCAGTGAGATGACCTTCTTCCTAAAGGTGTCTGACACAAATGACTGTCACCCGGTCTTTGAAAAGAATATGTACACAATAAGCATTCCCGAGGATGCTCCTGTGGGGAGTTCCCTTTTGCAGATCCAGGCCCGAGACGCGGACGAAGGCGTCAACTCAGACATCAGGTACTCCATCCTGAAGTCCAGCCAGAAAAGCCTGATCAGCATTGACCCACAGTCGGGCCTGGTCACCACAGCTGCAGCTCTCGACAGAGAAACGCAGACGCAGCTGCGGTTCCTGGTGGTGGCAGCTGACGGAGGGGAGCCCACTCTGTCATCCACAGCTACGGTCGCGGTGCTGGTGGAGGACGTCAATGACAACGAGCCCGTGTTCCAGCAACAGCTCTACAATGTGTCCATACCAGAGCACAGCGATGTTGGAAGCTGCTTTTTACAAGTATGTTGATGAAACCCAAACACTTTTTGCCCAGGCTTCTGAGATGTGAATAGCTGTCTGTTCTGTGTTATGAAGTAGTAATGCAAACACACAGAGGATTTCACTTGAGCTAATCAATACATATGGCTTTCATCTCTTAAGATACCATAACCCATCTTACCCAAAACACTTTTCACAGTTCAAATTTAGTATTTACTGGCCAAAGCTTTAAACTGTAGTTTCTGTTCATAGTTCAGCACCAAAGTCTCAAAAACAGTCTCAACAGTCCATCAAAGAAAATGTGTACATGTATAGTTCTGTTGGCAACAGAGGTGGACAGAGTACTCGACCCCAGTACTTGAGTAAGAGTACAAATACTACTGGTCAAAATTTACTCCGTTACAAGTAAAAGTAGCTCAGTCAAAATATTACTCGAGTAAGAGTAGAAAAGTACTTGCTTTTAAAGGTACTTAAGTATCCAAAAGTAAATGCTTTTAAATTTACTTTAAGTAAAAGTAAGAGTAAGAGTAAATTTCTTATTTTCCACATCAGTAAATTACTATATTTTTTCTAAATTAATTTAAGGATCTTTTAACTCTTGTTTCTGAGAATTAACTCTTTGAAACCAGCTGCACTGATGTGCTGCTTTTAGAACCACAATGTTATATAAAACCTGCAGAAACACCAAAAACAAGTCAAATGAATGAAATGAGTTTATTAACAATCATGAACTGAAACCAAATGAACCTGCACCATCCAACTAAGTCTGGATCATTATCAGACTCAGACGACTCAGCGGATTGTGTTTCTTCTCCTGACGCAGGCGTAGCCATTGTTGCAGCTCTGTCTTGACTTGTTGCGGCTCTGTCTTGACAAACGCAGGCTACTTTGGCGGTATCGTTTTGAGGAGGCTTGACGTATTTCCGCTTTACGTACATCCCAGTGGAGAGCTTGCACTGTGATAGGTCTCCTCCTTTGACAAAAACAGCTTGTGTCCAATAGGATTTTAGGGAAGAAGAAAAACGAGCAGACCTGAAAGTAACGAGTACTTTTCAGCCTTCCTAGAAATTTACTCGAGTAAAAGTAAAAATATTTGTCTTGGAAATGTATTCAAGTAAGAGTAATAAGTACCAAAGAAATCTAATACTCAAGTAAAGTACAAATCCTCTGGATATGTACTTAAGTACAGTGCTCAAGTAAATTTACTCCGTTACCACTGGTTGGCAACATGTTTTTATTGGATATCTAGCAGAACAAGATGCTGTTAAGTGGTTTTAATACAAACTGCCAAAAAATATATTGCTCATGTCCAGTGGTAGAAACTCAAGGGTGAAACTACACACCACTTAGATGACTGGTTTCTGGGAATAGCTGGGACCAACGCATTCCACAAAAATCTAATATTCTTTCAACTGAAATAGAACTTTGATTTTAACATAAAGAATAAATCATTTCTACTGCAAAGTGTTACTTGGGGGGGAACGCAGTCTGAAGAAAGTGACTCAGATTCAGACAAAACCTCAAGTTTACCACCTTTTTTTTTTAAATGCTCTTACAAGAAAGGTAGAGAAGTTTAAGAAGTCTTCGCTGTGGACGTCCCAGTGCTCCGTGACTCGCTGCGTCACTCAGTCCATTTGCACAAAGGCATCAGTGATAGACACACAACACTTCACTTGAGCTCACAGATGTGATGCCTGGTGCCACTGTCCTGCAGCCTGGCACAAGTGTAAATCCATGACAAAAGAAGTCCTATTTAACAGAGCATTTTCTGTAAACATAAGAGACGCTGTGTAGGGGCTGAAGAGGTGTATTTTTCATCAGAACAAAAGTCCAATAAGAATATAGTGAGAAGTCGATCGAAATAAATGCTATTATGTGACATTCAGAGGGTAAAGTGGTAACAGGATTAAAAACCTCTGCTGAAGTCATGTTATGTTTATAGAAATGTTTTTATTGAAATATATTAGACATGAGGCATATTTCCACAGAGACTTGATTGGAGTGATTGCAGTACATGTCTAATCAGACTTTACTCACTTCTGTTAAGCGTCCTGTGATAAGAGTTCATTCACTCTGAGGTGATACCATCTTTATGGCTGGAAAGTGGCGCTCTATCTGTGAAATGTTCCTCTTGTCACAGGCACAGTCGGACATAAAAGGAAAACAATCGGCACCGTCTTAGGCGCGTTTTTCTTTTCACTTTGATGCCTGCTTTCTTTTGTTCTCAGCAGAGATAGCCTCCGCCTGGGATATTTTAAAATTCTTTTATTAGGGTGACCTTCTCTGACAGAGCAAAAGTAGTTCATGATTCACAGAAAACACAAAGAGTGACTCTGAAAGATGACGGTTACCACAGTTTGATATAATGTTTAACAGCATATGCAGTTACAGGATTGTTTTATATTCGTACAAGAAACAAACATTGTATTTTGATTGATAAAAATAAAAAATGAGCACAGAGCATAGTAGAAGGAATTAGTGCAATGGCAATAAAATATTTACATATATACAATGGCAAGAAAAAGTAAGTAGCGTTGAAAATAACTGTTTTTCTGCTTAAATTTACAATAAAATGTGATCTACTCTTCATGTAAGACCAACACAATGTGTTCACGCTTATAACACACAAACTATTATACATTCCCACATCATTTTAAACACATCTATTAAACAGTGACAGTGCTGGAACCACTGGTGTTGATAGGTGGCTGAACCTCCCTTTACAGTAGCTCTATTTGAAATCTTTCTGTGGTAAATTTACTTCAATGTTTAGGGTCAGTGTAAAGCCTGTGCCTATAGGCTATACAGCAGGGCAACTGGGTTGGTTTTAGTTAGGACGCGTGCTTTAAACAAATTCAAAGTTCAGACAAAGGATCCAGGTAGGATATGCCAATCCATTTATTCAATATGCAGCAGCACTCAAGATGAACATAAATCCACTGTTTAAACTTATAAACATAAACCTGTGACTGAACGCCACTGTCTGTCTCTCTTGCACGGTCGAAAACTGTCTGTCTTCCCCCTGTCGCACCTGAGTGCAATCACTACCCAGGAAGGTAATATTGGTTTCTATGACAACCACCCACCAAGACTGATTGAATGATTGACAGGTATAACATGAGGTCACCATAAGGGGAATGACAATTCATACTCAGTTTGAGATTCATTTAGTAATAAAACAAAATAAATCAAAGTATTTTATTTAGTTAAATTTGCGAATTCATTATCTCTTCCATAATGGTAAGTGGTCCAGGTCTTGAGGCAGTTAGGTAAGCCCAAAATGTTGATGCTTGCGCCAACATACCCAACTACTCTGGGATGATGGTTTGGCCTTGTGTATTCCTCCTGAACGTCATGAGTACACAAAAATAAATAAAATATATACATACATATATATATATATATATATATATATATATATATATATATATATATATATATATATATATATATATATATATATATATATATATATGGGTCTTTGAAGTCATCTTGCCAGACGCTCACATCAAGGAAGAGTAGTCAGGATTCATCTAATTGTTAGGCGGTCTTGCACCTGGATGACCCCTGCAGCGTGTGGTCTGTACACTGCCATAAAGCTCTCATAGCCATGCTGTCACACTACCTCCACTTGTTAACAGCTTCATGAACTACTCCACGCTTTCTATACTTTTTTTTTTTCAGTTACTTGCTTGCAGTGAACCATTGATATTTACGTTTTAAACTTGGGTTTCCTCTCCTAATATTGTTAGGTCTGTCCATCTTTGAGCTGTGCTCTAGTAATAAGCAGGATATATCTGTTGTGCCGCGTGGTTCATGTCATCCGGTCATTGTATTAATGTACAACATGCCATCCGCTCACTTAATAAGAAACAATACATTTCAAACTGTTTGAAGTTTGAAGATATACCTGTGTGCACTTTTGATAGTAAGTATTAAACTTTTAAATGTACCTGCCGCACAAAAGACAAGATCAAAGAAAAGCAAAGGCAGCATCTCATATACAGTATGTTATAATCATGTTTTCATGAAATAAGCTTAATGTATTAGTGTATTTTTTCCACATTTTACCATTTGAGTTCCCAGATAAGTGCAAAAAAAAAAAGCTGAGCTTTTCTTCCCACCTGTCCCATGTCCTTGTCTTAGGTTGCAGCCACAGACGCAGACACCCCTGAGTTTGCTGCACTGCTCTACTCTCTCTCCGATGGCTTCGACAGACAGGACAAGCATCCTCTCTTCCAAATCCAGCCACACACCGGAAAGCTGTGTGTCTCACAGGATATTGACCGGGACGTGGGACAGACGGTCCACGACATTCTGATCAAAGCTGAAGATCCGGTGAGTGTAGTGTCTATTTTGTCTAATCTCTACACTACGACCAGGTTAAAATTCGGTCTCCTCGCTTAAGTTCCAAATTCAATTGTTCTTTTCGTTTTCAGGGAGGTCTGAGCGCTCAAACGTACGTGCACATCGAGATAGAAGACTTGAATGATAACAGTCCAGTGTTCAGCCCTGAGGAGTACGCTGTGAGCATCAGCAGCCACACGCCGCCTGGCACAGAAATCGTCAACGTGATTGCTAATGATCGAGACTCTGGAAGGTTCGGACAGGTCATCTACAGTATACTTCCTGGAGACATGTCCGTTTTTTTTGCGCTGGATAAACAAACAGGTATGGGAATGAAAAACACTGGTAAAGTTTCTGAAACAGTCCAGAAGAATGTTGTGATTCAGTTTTATTTCTGGTGTTGGATGCTGTTTCAGACTTTGTTGGAATGTCGTCACATGGGGAGTGGTTTCATTTGTTTTCAGGGGTGAACAGGGGGCTAATTTGTGTAAATCCCCATGAAATAATTGTTAGTGTCAGTGCTCAGCAGGGGTAGGGCAGAAAATCCAGAAGCTTTAGATTCCCATGTGGCCGAGGTTAAGAGAAGATTTGCTCACTGCCAAGATTTTAGATTAAATTACATTAGAAATACGTTCACTGAAGAAAAATAAAACAGAGCATTTGATGTTAAGCCTGTTATGTTTTAACATTCCACATTTAGTTCCATAATTTGTGCGTTAATTAATATATGAATATGGAACAATAAAATCATTGAAAACAGAACTATAAAATTCATGAATAATTTCTTCCAAACTTAATACTTTTAGGTGAAAAAAAATCAAACAAGGTATATCCTCTTGATCTAATGTATCAAAAGAAAATAAAACAGATTCTGGTCCTTTAGGAATCACAACCTCAGATAAACATCAATTCAACATATTACAGTCTTATAATATACTTCTCACTAATCAAATACAGCTTATTAACTAATCTTCAGCAAATGGCGCCTCTATAAAAGCTGAGGTTTTTGCAGCTTGCTCGTCTGGAGCATTCAGAGGTGTGTTAATACAATGTTATAAAAGAAAGACATTTAGAGAAGCAAGTTTCTTCAAGATTAGCAGATTTTCAGTTTTTTATTATTAGCCATCATAGTTTCGATCCTTCTTGACTTCTATCAGAAATGATAACACTGACTGATGACAGCGGGCTCTCTCCAGAACTCTAGACTAGAGCGATCTGTAATTTCCAGTTCTTCTTTCCTTTTCTTTTTGGGCGACATCAATGATTAGTACCACCTGAGGTTATGGGGATGTATTACGCCTGGCACACGCGCAGAACGTACGCTCCAGTCGGCAATTGGTGTGTTGGGGATTATTTTTTTGACCAACTCGTGGAGACGAGAACCGACTTTCAGTCCGAGTGCTTTTCTGCCGACGGTCAGCCGTCGGGTTGGTGTGTCCCAGCCCTAAGACTCTAAAAGCCTCAGTTAGCATAGTGAATGTTAATGACGGTATCATAAAAATTGGGCAGCTTCACATCTAGTGAAAGCAGCATCTCACTGTAAAGCATGGTGGTGGAGGAATGGTAATTTAGACGTGCTTTTACAGTTATTAAGTTGACGATCAACCCCTGTGTACTTTACGCACAGAAAACTGCACTAAACTGTTTGGCCTTTTGTTAACCTAATATTGGCGCTATATTAGGTGCTGTCATGTTATTAATCTATGGTTAAAATGACCTAATTTTGAAACCGGGTTTGAAGAAGTTTTCCTGTCGTTATATATAAAACCTCATAATTTTTAATTTATGTGTTACTGATCTAATCTATAACAAATTTGCTTCCAAATATACCATTTGTTTAAAGTCAAATCAAATGATATACCGGTAAATACAAAGTTAGGAAGCACAACATCTGGATCATTGGATTATTGTTTTATTGTTGTTTTTTTAGTGCTATTGTTTTTGTCATATTGACTTCATCAATTATTACATATCTGGTGTTTTCTGAGTTACAGTTCTGATAGATTCTGTATTCTTTATGAGATTATTCATCATTAGTTTTATTTATGGAATCTTATTATTATTAAAAGTAAACAAAAAACAATTTGTTGATGCTCATGTGTACATTTGTGATTGTGTGATTAATTATGAAGAAATGCTAATTTAGCATATATTCTTTTTTATTTATCTATTTAATTCAAACTGTCAGGTTAATGCAAAGCTAACTTGAGCTGTTGTCTGCAGGAACGCTCCTCCTGAACTCGTCTCTGAGCCATCTGGGTGCAGCCAGCGTGAAACTCTTCGTAACAGCGCAGGATGGAGCAGGATTACCCTCAGACAGGCCTGCAGTGGTCACCGTCAATGTTTTACAAAGTGCTCAAGCTCCAGCTGTGTTCCGGAGGTCACGCTACACTCTCTCACTACCTGAAGATGCACCGGTGGGGACATCGGTGGGGACCGTGGAGGCCGTCAACCCAACAGGTAAGTGTACGTCAGCAGAAAGGTAGTATTTCTGTCAACTCTGTTTTATTTCTGCTGATCTTTGACCCTTGACCCTCAGCAGTGTGCATCTGCAGAACCTGCAGCCCATCCTAATTAATGATCATGATCAATATCTGGACCACACAGAACACATTTTCATTAAGTTCATTCATCTTCAAAAGCACCGAATTCCATACACTAGGCGACTTTAAAGAGTTTTATTATAAAACAAAGACAAAAACTGATATTTTTGGATTCCCTTTACAACAATGAACAATGTTTCTGTTTGTTGAAACTGAATTCATGAAATGACACACACATTGTGTTGTACTGCCAAGACGTGGAAAATATTGTCTCCTTGCACCTAATGACTGAGTTTATGAGATCATGGCCCAAGTCAAGGAAGACTCGTGATTTTCTTATATTTTCTTATTGTGGAAATTTGTCTGTGACCTTGAAATCAATAATAAAATCATTAAGTGTAAGGATTCTCCTTAGACAACCGACAACTGATTATAAATTGTATTCCTTATATTTTTGCATTCAAACAAAACCGTGCTGCTTCTTATACAATATATTCACTTTGCAGGCACTTATTGTCATTTTTTAAATCTAAAGCAGTTTACAGCCCTGTTGGCTGTATTACCCAAGAAACTGAATACAAGAGGTTGAGAGTTGAAGCACCGACATTGACTATGTCTCTGGGAACGCTTCAGGATCCCCCCCAGATGAGCTGGACAAAGTGGTTTGGGGATTCCCTGCTTAGGTTACTGCCCTGGTGACCTGACTTCAAATAAGGGGATGAAGATGGATGGATGGATGGATGGATGGATGGATGGATGGATGGATGGATGGATGGATGGATGGATGGATGGATGGATGGATGGATGGATGGTTATCTTTACTTTCTAAGCAACAGCGACCCAATAACTAATGTCAGCCACATATGAAACCATATTAATGCGTTTTTTTTTAGGTCCTTAAATGGCATGTGGACAGAGTTCCAATCACTGCCACCTATTGTTTTGTCTGCAGTGTTACATGGGCTCAAATTTACTACAATTATATTAAGTTAAATTCTTAATATAGTCAAATAATAAAGCAAGAATTGTTGCTTTCACTTTGATATCCTATGCATGTTAGAATATGTTACTTCTCAAACACCTTTTGGCCAAAAATTGCATTACCATTACCCTCTCATATAAGGGTTTACATATAGTATACGCACTGCAAAAGTGGCTCTGATATTTCATAAATCTAGTCAAAATTGTCTTATTTTAAGTGAAAATATCTTTGCCAATGGGGTAAGAAAACATTTCTTGAGCAGAATTTTGAAAACAAGTTAAACAATCTGAAATAGTCTCCAAAGTAGTATAGTGGTATAGTATAGTAGTATAGTTCACTGACAAATGACAAAGTACCAACAAGTAAGGAATGAAAGACAAAACGAAGTGTAATCACTGACAAACACTTGGGGGATATACAGATGCAGATGTGATGACTACAACAAGAGAGGACAGAGGGAGTCACACATCAGGTAAAGTGCTTTAAAAATGAAACAAGAAAAAAAATTAAATGCAAAAACAAAAAGTTGCTTTCATGTTTACACACCAAAAGAAAAAAAGAGCACAAGTCTGAACAAGACTCAGATAAACATGTGATCAAATCCAAGACTATGACAATTCTTAGTTTGAAAGCTGCCTTTTCCAGCTTTGTGGCAGTATGTACATGAGGGGTATGTTGCCACAGACACCCGATTTAAACTTAAGTATTCTGCAAAAGTCAGAGGGTTTTACCTGGTTTTACCTGGTAAGGGTGAATCTGTGCTGCATTAATTCCTTTAATAGCTGCATAACAACTGTACAATTGCTTGTATAGATGTGGTGCAAAGTCAGCATTACGGCAGCATTTGTCCTGACAGATGTTGGTGCCAAAAACATCTGGGCAATCAATGTCACTACTCCACCTCCTAGCAGTGATGAGAAGTAAAGAGCAAGCCTGCAGTTTAATCCTTCTAAAGTAGATAAACACATGACAAGAACTCAAGGGTCAAAGACAGTTGTACAACTTATTTGTTTTTTTTTCTCTTTAGTCGCCACAGTGGATCATATTGGCTTGGCTTTGGTTTTAAACTGGATGCCTTGTCTTGACACAATCCACCCATTTTTGTCCAGCGTTGGGACCAGCACTATTTTGGGGGACAATAAAATTTTCCCCTGGAAAACACAAACATGCTCATTTTCACCTATTCTGTCATTAAAGAGCACATAGTCTTTCTTTTCTTTTCCGTTTTAACCCTATACATATTGTTTATTTTGTTTCAATGCAAGTTTATTTAGTATAATTGTGGGTATCATATACTGTATAGTATATGTACGCCTGAGTAATTTACAAAACCCACAGAATACTCCCTCCTTCTTGTGGATTATTTCCTACTTCACCCAGTTTTTCAGGATTATCCCCTTGTAGTCGTGTTGTTTCAACATCACAACCTTATAAGTGCACTCTGCCACACTAGACAGTCGTTTAAGGCTGTTTAATCAATTAAAAGATTAACACTTCAGCTTTAAGCAGAACGACAGGAGTCTTGGACCATTAAGCTCTTTGCTTGTGCTTTCTAGCTGGTGTTGAAGTGCAACAAATACTTGAAGGGGATTAATGGGATACTCTGTAATTACTTAATGGGGGATGTGTGTGTGTGTCTGTGCTACCCATGAGTTTATTTCTTCTCTGTTTTTTCTTTTACCAAATATTTATTATCTAAAAATAACTCATATTATGGGGAACATGCCTACTTATTTAATGTTGGTACCAATTTACAAGATTTTATATAATAATGTTATATCACTTAGCTTAAACACAGACGAAATGGTTGTTTTTTTCTTAAATTGACTAACTAACATGACATTTAACACCAACAGACTGCCTTTATGTTTATTTTCATGAAACATTCATTGAAGTGTGTGTCTGCTGCTGTTGGTTATTGAGTTTTATTTTCTCACTTAAACTGTAAATATCTTTTATATGATGCTTTCAATTCATTTTATTGTCTCTATTTATTTATTTTTTTTTACTTCAAAGAGTTACACCAACCAAAACATTATACAGCTGTGCAGTTACAATCAAGGCATTCTAGCCTGTGGGTGTGGCAATGCTGGGTATGTGTGGGAGACTTGATTACAGATGAGATACAGCTGGTGAGGCTCAGCTCTGACTGGACACATCTGCCTCTGCAGTCTCCAGTCCTCCAGCTAGACCAAGCGCCAACTTCCCTAATTATGCGTACATGTGGAGACCAAAAGCACTTTTTTGAGCCAGGCTTCAAATGTGTTCGTTTCTCCTTTTAAGGCCAGGTTCACACAGTGCAATATTGGCCGTCTCGGATCAAAGATGCGCAGTCGTAGGAAAAATCGGTCAGCTCAGTAATGGTGGTCATAAATCTCAGTGAGACAGGTGCAAGTATGAAAGATGGAACCATCTTACAACCAAACGCAGGCTGTGACAGTTATAAAGCAGTGCCAGAAGTCCCACGACTTTGTCTAGTAACTAGCCAACTAGCAACTTGAAATGTCGTATTAATGCGACCCAGTGCAATTTCTTAAAAGAAAAAGTAAAACATAAAAGAAACTAACCTTTTATGAGACTGTGAGAAAGAATCAGTTTTGGTGGAGTTGTGGTGACAGAAGTCAGCACTGAAGTTGTCACACATAACTGCAGCCTGGGTCACATCACAGTATACCACATGCTCTTGTCCCAAAGCTGACATCCAAAGTTGATATCTTCTCTTGAATCATGGCCGGGAACACATTCTACTTTGCTACTACTACTTTAGCACTGTGTAATGCTGATGATGCAGCCTACATCTCGGCACATCAAGTCATATTTACGTAGCCTGAATTAAGGCCGTAGCCTGTGACACAATGGGGCATCATTGTACAGTCTGTACTCACCGTTCTTGACATCTTACCCAAGTAGATCCAAGTTGTAAAGCCTTGATCTTATAAGAGTGTTAACCCAGCCCAAGTTGAACTTTCTAACATCACTTTACATTTATTGTTGGGAGAACTGTTGTCCATTATTTTCTACAAGGGGCAATGAATCTTTCAGATATCTCCAAACTTCCCTAAGTAAAGCCAAAAACATCAGCCTTCAAACATCCATTAAAAGTTATTTTGTATCTGAAGAAAAATCTAAGGCACACTTTGTCTTCACAGACTCAACGGAACCCGTTTCCTATCGAATCTCTTCTGGAGACCCTCAAAGTTTGTTCTCTGTTCATCCGAAGACCGGACTCATCAGCAACATCAAACCTCTGGACCATGAGTCTCAGCCGTACGTCCTGCTGGTTCTCCAGTCCTACACTGACACCTCCCCGATTTACAGTACCACCCAAGTTAACATCACCATAGCTGATGTAAATGACAATGCCCCCATCTTCCCCAAAAGTAGCGAAAGCATCACAGTGCCGCAGAGTACTCGACCTGGAACTGTGTTGTTCATTGCTCATGCGCATGACTACGACAGTGAGGCCAATGGGCGGGTCCAGTATTACCTGAGAAGTAGGAATGGAGTGTTTGCAGTTGACCACAACTTGGGAACTCTTACACTAAATCAGAGTTTACAGTCGGACCATCAGCCGAGGTACAGCCTGGAAATTGTAGCTGAAGATGAAGGAAAGCCTTCTTTGAACTCCACGCTGACCCTCTCAGTTAACATTGACCAGACGGCTGCAGAAGACAGCTTGGCCTTTGAGACACTGGTCTACCAGGTAGAGATAGGTGAGGGCTTCCGTAAAGACTCCCGAGTCATCCAGGTGAGTGCGCACCAAACCCGGAGAGTTCACACATCAAACCCAGACCTCACTTACTCTTTAGAAACAGAAGTTGGGTACCCTCCTGCTCCTTTCCGCATTCACCCAAAGACCGGCTGGTTGTACCTCTCCCACAATCTCGACTACGAGACTGAGTCCAAGTATCGTTTTCAAGTGTTTGCCACATCCAGAGATGCCTCACTGGCAAACATCACAGCATCAGCCACGGTGGTTGTGCTGGTGCTGGACATCAATGACAACGCCCCGGTGTTCAGCAGTGAGATTTACTACTTCACTGTGGCAGAGGGGTCATCACTGCAAGGCCTTGTTGGAACAGTCAAAGCCTTGGATAAGGATTCTGGGAAAAACAGTCAGCTATCATACATCCTGCTTTCAGATGGGAAATTCTTCCGCATCAACCCTAGAACAGGTAAACCGTAAGCACTGAGAACACAACCCGTAATTTACCGTGCATCTGCTTCACCTTGCTCTCTCTTCTCACTGCCGTCCCAGGCGAAATCTTCAACTGGGTGGCATTGGACCGGGAGCAACAAGGTCAGCACAGTTTGAAGGTGATGGTGACAGACCAAGGTCACCCTCGTCTCAATGCCACCGCCACTGTTCACATCCTGATCTCTGACATCAATGACAACGCTCCCCAGTTTTCACACCTGCCTGCCAGCAAAGAGCTTATTGTGCAAGTGAGTCTCTTCTTCATGTCCAGTTGTTGAACATTTAAGATGACACACTAAAACTATGACGCTCCTCCCACATTTGCTATATTTCTATTAGTGAAATTAGTGGAAAGTAACCAAACCTAATAACGTGATAATGCAGTAATTTTGTCATTTTTGGGGGGAATATTATTAATTAATATATATTTCCGCTACTTTATACTTCAATAAGTTCAAGATGATTCAAAAACACTGCAATCAGTAATATAGCTGCAGACTCTCAAACATTAAAGCAGTGCTTTCAACCCGTGTTGTCTTCTTACAAAAGAGCGTGCACCTGAACTTCATACATGATTTCAGTCCTCAGATATTAAAATAATGCAATAACTTACCAGAATTATAAGTTTATGTCAACAAAACAAATTCTTCAATTTACGTTTACATCCAGGAGCTATTAATGTTATACTTGAAGGTAGGATAAGCAATTCTATACAATCGCTAAGCTAAAACTCGTTTTTCACATTTGGTGAATATCTTCTTACCATTGGCTAGATGTCCACTTTGTATGAAACTGTAAAACATTTTTTTTAAAGCTGTTTTCATGTGCACACAGCCTTGTAAACTTCTAACCAAATATCAACATATGTGACATAATTCAGAAATCCCTCACCCTACCTGTTAATGCTAATATACTGTAGTTTTAGTCTTTCTAGTTTTGGTCTATGGGAATTTCACATTATTAAATTATCTGAATACTTCCTCCACACTGACAAGAGGTGTGCACTAATCTGAGGAAATGTCAGGTAACATGCTTATCTAGATCTAATGACGCTGGACGTGCACTACATATTGTACTGTATGTACTCAACATATTCTCTTAATGCAGATATGGGCTGGTGCACCTACAGGATCCTTGGTGACAAACATGTTTGCCAAAGATTTGGATGCTGGAGAGAATGCAACAGTTAGTCATTCGCTGGTGACAGGTGAGCTATTGAAGTGTGTTATGTTGTGTTAAGAAAATGAGTATGAAGTTAAGCACCACATGCGGATGAGCTCCAGAGTGATATCACCTTGTGCTTTGTCTCTCAGTTGGTTTAGACGAAGATGATGTTGAACACTTTGAGATTGACGGTAAAACAGGAGACATCAAAACAACACAACTTTTCACCCAAAACGCTGAGCCATACTACACTTTGAAAATAACGGCCAGGGACAGCGGCGCCACGCCTCAGGAGGATACTGCAGTGGTTCATGTACAGGTACTGTTGTGGAAAAACCCATCAATAGCTCTTTAATGTGTTCTTTCCAACTAAGTGAATAACTGGACTGAAACTGAGTGTCTAGGTTACCAAGAATAAGACTTTAGAAATGATCCAGATTTCAGTAGATTTAATTAAACAATTGCATGCAAAAGGGTCAGAACATACATAGGGTGTCTCGATGCAGAATGACAACGTAACAAAGGAAGCATACTGATTTTATAGGCGCAAAGGATGATTCATTCATACTATTCTAGTAGACAAAAACATGTTTAAGGTCAGTGTTAATCTTTTTATAGCAGACTCCCAGTCTGTACATCTGGCTGTTATTTTGCTGCTCTCATCAGCTTGGGTTTAAACAAGTAGCCAAGGCTGAATTTTCTATCACAGGTACAGTGTGTGCTTTCATGGTAATTATATCATTTAAGATTTAAAAATTAAGGTTCTAGAATAATATAATTGGTTCTAAACAGTTATAAATGAAAAGAGTTTTGACTTGAAAATCTATAAAAATTCCAACGGACAATATTTTTCATTAAATCCTTTTGAAATTAATTGGATCACCTTGCAATGTATCGTTCCTTTCTTCAGTTCTGACTCATTTTAACTGGGTAATATTTGAATCCACTTTTATTTTTATGCCCTCTAGTTTTATCATTTACTTTTTGTCTCTGATCTGATGCATTAAAAAATTAATACAATAGAAATAAAAAATCCAACCTCTGACTGTGCCTGCCTTTCTCCTGCAGGTTTATGGATTAGAGGATGTGTACGGCAGCTCCAGCCACCAGCCTCTGAGACGGTTTTCAGTCAAGGAGAACACAGAACCTGGGACTGTCATCGGCTCTGCCAGCGTTGCAGATACAGGCACATTTCAGTATACCATCACTGAGGGGGACGGAAATGTTCACTTCGGCATTGACAGCTCATCTGGCGATGTCTATATTAACCAGCCGCTGGACTATGAGTCTGCCATGCAGTATTTCTTTGTGGTCCGAGCTGAGGATGTCAGCCCTGCTCCTGGCGTGAATGTGTCGATACCCGTCAGTGTGATGGTAGAGGACGTAAACGACCACACACCCTGGTTCCTTGATAAATTTGTAATGTTTGGTTTGAGGGAAGACACTCCAGTTGGGTCTCTGGCTTTTGCCTTTCAAGCCAGGGATGCCGATGAGACCTTTGCAAACAGTGCTCTTTACTATACTCTGGCCTTTGACTCTGATGTCAGCAATTCACCATCACACTTCCACATTGACCCACATACGGGCGCGCTGACTGTGGCAGCAGCTTTAGACCGGGAGACCACCCCCAGTTTTTCTTTCACCGTAACTGCCACAGACCAGGCAACGAGAAAGGACGAGCGTAGACGGGCATCGGTGACGGCTCAGCTCTTTCTGCTGGATGTGAACGATAACCGGCCAGCGTTTGTATCAGCAGACACGGTTCAGGTGATGGAGCATGCAGAGGTGGGGAGCATGCTGCATCATTTTGTGGCTATAGATGGCGATCAGGGTCAAAATGGGCTTGTCTCCTTTTCCATTATTGCTGGCAACAATAAAGGATTCTTTACACTAGAAGATAAAACAGGTATGAAAGAGAGATGTTTTAAACCTATTTCAATTTTTTAATTAAAGTGATATCTCTTGAAAACCTTTTTGGCTGTTTTACTTTGAAGATTTAGGTGTTTTTGCCTTCTTTGTCCATCAGGTTCAAACTTTTTTTTTTTAACCTTCTTTAGGTCTCTTGTATCTCTCTGCCCCTTTGGACTATGAGAGACAACGTGTTCACCGTCTAACCGTCCGTGCGGTGGACCATGGCCTCCCTACTCTCTCCTCCACCCAGACTCTGACAGTGGAGGTGGGAGATGTAAATGACCAGGCACCCGTCTTCGGTCAGACCATCTATAACGCCAGTGTGGCAGAGAATCAAGATCCTGGAGAACCCGTGATACAGGTTTCTGCCACTGATATGGACTCAGGTAATCATGTTCAGCAACTTGTTTCCTATTTTATGCTCAGTTACAAACTTATATAATGGTACACATGTTCAATGTAACCATCTATGCACTATAGCAACTTTATCTTGTATTAGGTATTGGTAATCATGGAAGTTAAAGATAATGGTGCAGATTTGACTGTTACAGACTTAAGCTATTAGGTTTCATGAGACAAATGAAGGGTCACACGCTCATATCTAGGGGTATGGAACCAGAATTGATTTTTTTTTTTTACCTTTTTCTTAAACTTAAATTTACTACGTATACAGTCTTAACTCCCTTTTAGTAATATTTCCATATATGTCAAAAAATAAATGAATGTAGCAAAAAAGTTTATGCAGGTTTCTGAGTATAAAGAGTCTTAACCTTGTGAATGGTGAATTGAAAAAAAACATTTTTAATCAACTTTTTTCTTATGAGTCTTTAGCAGATCTTTCACACATAGGGCCTGATTTACTAAAGGTTTGCGTGCGTAAAAACCTGTGCAAACTTGACAGCACCCGCGAACCAATGTGCGAGCTGATCTACTAACAGCGTGCAAAGACGACTGCGTCTCTGATATGCACTAAATAGCACACGCAATTCAGTTAGTACTTTTGCCCTGATGAATAATCAATATGGGGCGTACCCGGCAGAAATCCTAAATACTGGGAGGGGAAGATGCAAATTGCTCCATTTACCACGCGCAATGAGATTTACCAAGCCTGAAAGTAATTGCGCGTATTGTGATTGCGTCTGTATTTAATACGTTTGAAAGGAAGGTGCTAATCTGCTGCTGCCGTTATTGTGACAAGGAGGCGGTCTGCGTTGGTGTGACGCGGAACCATAAATCAGCCTTTAGTGTGCGCTCTGTGCTGTTCTGAACACTTCTCTTCTCTTCTTTCGGTCATATGATGGTCCCGTCTGTCACACATTTACTGTCAGTGTTTGCTATATAATATATCATATTTGCAATATACTGTGGACATCTGAATAAAAACGTAACTCATAAATAGATTGAATCAAAGCGCTCTCCAGCTCTGTGTCTGATTGTCTTTTTCTCCTCAGATCATGCCGAGCACCGCGGGGTCACGCAAACCCGACCAATTCAATATTAAAATCAAATTCGGTCCTTTGGCCCGTTTTTCTATTTCGTATTTTTGATCTGTGCCTAAAATTGAAATATGAAAAACCAGACGTTTTTCCGTTTTTTGTGTTACCAACTGCATTTATTCTATCGCAGGTTTTCTCCGATATTGCGTTTCTTTTGGTAATGTTTAAATTTCTTTGCTGTAGTTCATGAATGTGTTTATTTGCCTCTTCCACTAATATCTCTAACTCCAACTCGTCAAATTTCATTTTGCGCTTGTGACTTGTGACTGTGCATTCCATCCAGACTCTCCATGGCTCAGAGTTTGCGCTCGCAAACCTTAAGACACGCAACACCTCATTTAAATACTGCTGTTTGCACCTGTTATCAATTGCGCACGCAATCTTAGTTGATCACCCGCAAAACACGCAACAACAGCACGCGCAAACTTTTTTCAGTGCACACGCAATTTAGTACTCTTTATTTAGGATCTTAGTAAATCGGGCCCATAGTATCTTGTGATTTATTGGGGGATTTTTTTGTTTATTGGCCAGTTCCAAATAAAACCATCATATCGTCTTAGTAGTAAAACAAATATTATCTACATTCGCCAGTAAAACCATGAAAGTCCTGCTGGCAGTTAGACAGAAAGTTTGGAAAAAATATACTTTCCGTACTCACTCTGTGTTCTCTGCTTCCACCGTCCATGAACTCTGACGTGACTATTGACGTGACTATCGTCAAACCGTCGGTGGCCAATAAACAATCATCTTACATGTTTCCAGTTTAGGTCCCGACCAAGAAATCCAGCACAGAAGCTTGCCAAACCTTTAGATTCGCAAACAAAACTTTTAGATTCACAAGCAAAACTTTAACGTTTTAAAACAAAGACTTTTGATTTATATTTCAATTAAAAAATTTTGTTTTACTTTCACTTAAAAAAAATTACAGTTTGTATAGTCAATCAAATTTTTGATTGAAAGTTCATTTTTCTTTGCTTGCATAATAAAGCCACAAAAATCCCTCCATAATGGTTGGCATCATTCAGCAGTGCCATATTTAAGTGGCTCAGGTGACAATATAATCCATCCTTAGTGTTGTGTTTAAAATTAGAAATGTCAACTGAACCAACAGCTTTTCTTATACATATTTCATTGACTGACTCAGTAAAATTGTGATAAGGAGAAAAAGTCTCTTAAATTTCTGTAATTCTACTAATTTGTGATCAACTAATCATTTTAGTTGTGCTTGTAAGCTGTTGTAGCAAAAATCCAGTTTATGCAGTTCATAGTTTTTCAGAAGTAAAAAGTCATTATTATATTATTGTTTGACAAACAGTGTAAATAAAAGCGCATTTTCTTTTGAGATATAATGGCACTGACCCAACACAACAGCTGGCACAACAGCATTTTAACTAACCCAGTAGCGCTGAAGTCCAACCTGGAGAGTCCTGTAGCGGTGCCTAGATGGCAGCACTAGCATGTGTTTCTGAAGCTGAACTGGCTCGTAGTTCCAGATGCATATAAACATGTCACACACAAAACTAATATAAATCCAAACAGAGCACCAAAACAATGATGTATTCATTATCTAGAATTGATTGGCAGCTTTAATAAAAAACTGAAAAACAAATCTACAGATGTCATTCATCCATACATTTTTTTGTATATGCTACATCCAGTTCAGGGTTTCTGGGTGCTAAAATCTATCCCAGTTGTCTTCAGGTGAAAAGTTATTAATCAGTTGATGTTTATTTTGTATAAAGCTCAATCAATCAATCAAGGTCATCATTTTGTTTTAACACTAATAGCAGTTTAACTGAAGCCAACTTTTTTGTCAGATATTATATTTTGTCATACATCTGTCTATTGTACACCACATACATCTGAACCCTTATTCGTGGTCACACATTTACATGCCAGTCCCGATTATTTGAGCTAATTGTGCACACCTACTTCAGAATCCCAGTTTGTCTCATCATACTGACAGAGACTTTTTAGATACTGGAGGTGGAGGTTTTGCAGCAGGAGGATCTGCACAGGAGGGGCTTCAGCGTGAACCAACATTCTTGGGGGTCAAAATTGTCCAAGAACAGCAAGTCCACAACTCCTCTGGGACAACGTGAAAGGTCCACTCTCACGATGATTGCCATAATCCAAGCCATCTGTGCCAATAGGGCCAGTGTTTTCATCTGTCTCCTCACCTCGCCTTGTCTGGCAGCTCAGGCCCTCTCCTGCAAGTCTTTTGATTATCACTTGTGCCCCCACCTCCCCAAACTCTCACCAAACATGACCATTGTTTTGGACCTGTGATGTTCTCTGAATCAAGTTCCCATGTTCCAGAATCAGTCGAGATAGATGTGAAGATCACATTCTGGATGTCACGTTATTAGACAAAGTAATTACATTATAGTTATTTAAATAACAGTAACTAGCTTATAATCAAGCCTATGACTGAAAGTGCAACGCATTTGTTATTAAAGCTTGGAATTGAAAAGACGCTGAATTTTGACACCCAGTTTTAAAAACTAGCAAATGTGTGTCTAAATATTTTACTGCTGTTGGGAAAGAAGATGGAAGTGGAGTATCTTACCATCATAAATGGGCAGCTGTAATTTATAATTAAAAATTAACATCATGTCATAGTTTACACGTTCCGCAAAACTTTTGAAAAAATTTCCCATTCTTTTTCACAAAGTCACTTTTCCATTAAAGATACTGAATAATGAAGCATTTCAGTTGATATCTAGACTTATTCTTCTGGAAAGCATGTTTGTAGGATGGGCCTATCATGTCTGCTGAAAGCGATTGGGCATCATCTTGTTGAAAAATGTACTGAGGCCTTGAAAAACATAATGTCTTGAAGGCAGTATATGTTGCTCTAAAAGGCCAATTTGCTTTCCTGCATTCATTTAATCCAACTTTTGCCAAGAGCTCTGATATAACCCTATACCACCTTAGAGGTTTGGATTTGTTGCTGATAACAGTGTGGATGATCCAGATTTGCTTTTGATCTGTAACACACAATGACCTTTTATTAAAAAAAAAAAAGATCTGGAATACTGATTCATCCGACTGTAAAGCTTGTTTCCTCTGTGTGATGGTTGGTCCCAGATGCCTCTGAGTCCAGAGGAATGGCACCACTTCCGTATGAGGTTAACATAAGACTTCTTATTTTTATAATCTGCCAGATGAATGACAGTTGTTGATACAGAGCAGTCTGAGGGATCAGAGATCAAGGGTGGTCACATTAGGCTTGAACCCTTGTCCCTGTTTTTAAATTGTAAGGTTTTTTAGTACTGAATACTGATATTAATTAATGTTGTATTTGTAAATCTATTTTGTATGTCTTTTATGTGGACCCCAGGAAGACTAGCTGGTCGCTACGGCGCCAGCTAATGGGGATCCCAAATAAAATCAAATCAAATCAAATATGCACTGAAGTTACTACAGATTCTTTGAATGGTTTAGTGATATGATGCTATTTGAACATTTCTTCTTCTACAGTCTCCTCAGAGACTCAGCCTTTTATGGATATTGTTTTTGTATCAATGTACCAGTCGACTGATGACATCATATGCTTGAGATCATATTTTTATACCTTTCCTGTCTTCCTCAATAGCCCTGATTTGCCCTTGTTTCAACTTTTGAACAAATGAAATGAAGTTGGCAAAAGAAAACATCGTTGATTTCCAATAAAAATGAATAGTTTTGCACTTCCCTCCAGTAAACAATGCCAGTAGTTACTAGCGCTACAGAACAGCCTATTTTAATATGGAATTTTAACCCTTTTTTTAACCACTAGGAAAAGGAAATGTCAGTGACGTAAAGTAATTCTTACTGAGCATATGTGGCAGATAGATTTTCTTTTTTTCTCTTTTTTTTTTGTTTCGAACAGCAGATTATTGTTCAGTTTCTTTGTAGATTTTGCATGTTTTTTTTTTCTTAATTACTTCTCACCTGCATGGAACTGAATGTGTCTATATTTATGTTAAAGTTGGTAATAGAATGTGCTAGACATCTTAAGAGTAGATCAAATTTGGGAAATAAAATTTTGAATCTAAACTGGAATAAACTTGAAACACGCGAAATCAGAATTTCTGGAATGATCCAATGTCATTATATATGGAGACAGCGCGATATTGGTGAATTCGCTTAATTAAGAGGCGTGTTACAGTCTCCTGGCCCTTTAACGGATGTCTCTTTTTTTTTTTTATCCTTTTACCTTAGATTTTGTGTTTAACCCAGTTCTTTACCACCATTTTACTGTTGTTTATTGCTTATAGCTTTTCTATCTACTTATTTGTCAATTTCTATTGTGCTTTTATTATTATTATTTGTATTTTTTATATATATTTATTTTTTTAGTTTTTAACTCCAGTGTTTCCTCAGTGGGAGTCTCACCACTCATCCTCTGGTTGTGGTGGGGTCCACACAGCTATCCTGCAGAGGTGGTGTTTGGCTCTCTACCCCGTCTGGGGGTTGGTTGTGGCCCCCCCACCATGCAGCCTTGTCCCTGGGTGCTGCAGCCGCCTTCCAGTGCAGACAGCTCCCTGTGATAGTGTGATAATGTTCCCTCACTGGTTCTTCTGTGCCCAGCAATGTTTTCCATGTTGTCATTTCTTTTAACCTTTGATCAAGTCTGATTTGATTTGATTTACATTAAACTTCTGTGTTCATCCAACAGAAGAGAATGCTGTGCTGTGGTACAGTCTGCTTCCAGGTCCAGGCTATGAGCTCTTCAGCATCAACCCATATTCTGGGTTGATTATCACCAGTACACACCTGGACAGAGAACAGCAGCAACATTTTACCCTCAGAGGTGAGTCAACTTTAGTCAAGGTAATGTTTATTGCAACAGTACATTTAAAACAACCTCAGATGACCAAAGTGCGGCACATAAATAAGTATAAGCTAAGATATCTAATGAAATATTAAAAAACTAAATTAGGAACAAGGATTAAAACATTTAAAAATTAACTATATGTACAATAAAAGCCAAGGAAAGGATTGTACTCACACTGGAGCAACATCAACAACGTTTTCAAATGTTCTGCTCAGCTCTTATGGTTAAGGTGAGGCTATTCAGCTCGGTTTTATTATTTTACATTCAGGAGCATTCAACCTCACTGCTTCTGCTGTAAAGTGAAAATATAAGAACTCAGACAAGTAAGATGGTGCCATCCCATTAACAATCTTCAAGACAAACAATTCAATCTTAAAGATAAAATGTAGGAAGTAAGAGTTTATACTTAAAATCTTTTGGTAGCCCTTCACCTTACTTAACAACTTTAGTTTAAAAATGCTGGTCTTAATAATAGAGTTGATGTTGATGAAGTGATCTGTTTTAATTTTATATACATTAAGGACGTTTCTCTCCATCCATGATTGTATTTCCATGAGACATTTTCATAGAGTATGTATAGAAGTATCAGTGTTTGTTTGTATGAGCAGATAAAGCTGCAAATTATCACCAGAACAATAAAAAGCCAAATGAAGCTTTCTCAAATTGGAGCCCAGAGGAAGCATGTATAGTGCAAAAAGAATGTTACCCAAGATGGAGCCCTGTGGTACCCCACAGGCACATGAAGGCACATACAAACTCTTAGAAGCACTGTTTCTGTACTATGGGACAATTAAAAACCAGACTGGAATTTCTTCAAAATACCATATAGATCAAAGTACGGGTGCCTTTTATTAAACATTTGAAAAGTCTTCTTTGAAATTAGCCTGAAGTTATAAGGGTAAAAACTGATGAAGTGAAAGTGAAAGTGAAAGAACAGGACCTCACACAAGTTATCCAAACCAATAATAAACTTTAGAAACTGATAATCAACATTATTGACCAGGTTTGCCTATAAGTAGGAGTAATGTGACTCTTGTTAACTTGGTCAGTGCTGACAGAGCTCCTGCTTCTGCTAGCATATGTATAAAACATTTATATAAGGCTCCACAGAAGAAAAAAAAAGGAAATCCTCATCAAGTAATTGCTCAAACATCTATGTCAGGATTCTCCTGACAGAAATCAGTCCATCTTACCTGTAAACATCAGCTCCAGTTTAAATTGCACAGTGGGTTAGTGGTTAGTACTGTTGCCTCACAGCAAGAAGGTTCCTGGTTCGACTCCCGGGCCTGGCAGAAGTCTTTCTGTGTGCAGTTTGCATGTTTTCTCTGTGCTTGGGTGGTTTCCCTCCAGGTACAGTCCAAAAACACGCATGCTAGATTTATTGATTATTCTTAATTGCCCGTAGGCGTGAGTGCAAGTGTGCATAGTTGTTTGTCTATACAGTGGCCCTGTGATGGATGGGCGACTTGTCCAGGGTACCTGCCTATAATGAGCTGGGATAGGCTCCAGCGACCCCTGTGACCCTGTACAGGATTATAACAGGTATAAAAAATGGATGGATAGTTTAAATTGTGTGTTGATTATCTGGAGCAACAGTGAATGTGATCAGCCTTTAATGAAAAAAAAAAGTTCATTGTTCCTGGTTTGCTATTTAAGTCAAAGATAATCAGCTAAAACTTTCCTATTGAGAGTTAATACATGTGGTCTGTTTTATCTTAAATAGATCTAAACTTGCAAAAATGAGACTTAAAGTAGTCGTCAGCATTCTCCAGCACATTTCTTGTGTTCTCTGTCCCTCTGTTTCTCATTCCTGAGCCACTCTCCTCTCGTGCTTCACAGCCAAAGTCATAAAAAATTCAATGTCTGCATGAGGGCAACATTTTTCAGCAGATTGATTTATGTTTAAGAAAACTTTTAAAGGGCCGGGGCAGTATATCCAGCCGCTGCCGACTGCACTGCAGCACCCTCGCTCTTTTGTGGTGTTTGCTTACACACCATAATTACATTCCCTCTACCCAGCAGTGGTTAGTGATTAAAAATGCTTTCAGATGTTTTATCACAATATTTGTACAGTCACCAGTATGACGAACAATTAAATCCAATCATAAATTGTAATGACAGGAAAGCCTGCACATTTTGAAGTCATGCCAAAATCACAGAGGACTTCTTGGGAAATGCTGAAATATGTGGAGACAATTTTCTCTGGCCACAGATGAATTTGGAGAGAAATAGAAAACCAAATTCTTTTCAACAGGTCATAAAACATGTCTCTATATGTTTAATATTTAGATAACATGTTTTTCTTTTCCATTCTACAGAGCTTCGAGTCTGTTTTTGTTTCTAATAAAATTCTGATCTGGCGCAGTCTTTGGTCAGCAAAGATGGAGCAAGTGATTGCTTCTATTTGCCTCTATTTGGACACAGTTTTCATTCCATTTAACACATTAAATGTTAAATAAATTTGCTCAAAATTGTCCCATGTGATTCCTAATGAGACCAAAAAAATAAATAAATGGCATTAATGTGAATATTTTGATAAACCTGCTAAAGATCTTCTGTGCTGAATCTTTTCTGGAGGCAGAATTAAAAATGCCTAGGCATAAAAGAATAGACAGTAAAAGTAATAGCAGTCCTGGTGTTTTCCAGTGTCAGAACTTATAGTTTTCACAATTAAAGGAGCTTGAGGCAGGATTGTGGCAGAATTTATGAAAAAAATCTGTATACATTTTAAGTTTTCTAGTAATAATGTCAGCGTTCCAAACCCAAAAGAATGAGCCCTCTAGTGTATCTCTCCGTTGCCTTGAACAGGCTGTGTGCTGCAAAATGTGCTGCAATTCGGTCCTGAATTTCCCGCGCTGGGCTGCGGATGTGACGTCACATGACGCTGCATGCGCGTTTTCCCCGATCTCCCGTGCCGGCTTCGCTGTTGGCTGCAGTACCCCCAACGGCCGTCGTGGTGAAGGGTGGCGCTAGAGAGTCTCATTTCTTAAAAGGAGCCTCATGCTCCTTTAAGGTACAAAATAGGTAAAAGATAAAAAAATAAGTGAGGTCATTTCTGATTCCTGTGTGCAGTCCAGGCTCGTGACAGCGGCGCTCGGCCTCTCTCGGGGACAGCCACGGTGCTGTGCTCTGTG
This sequence comes from Cololabis saira, assembly GCF_033807715.1. Lineage (NCBI taxonomy): Eukaryota > Metazoa > Chordata > Actinopteri > Beloniformes > Belonidae > Cololabis > Cololabis saira. The sequence continues at coordinate 25,853,832 of NC_084587.1, forward strand.
CTGGACCATAATGACAACCCGCCACAGTTCATGCAGTCGTCGTTCCGGATCAGCTTGCCAGAAAATCTCCCTCCTGGTGTGATCCACACTGCTCAGGCGTCCGACCCAGACCACGGAGAAAATGGGACTATACACTACTCTATAATAGGTAACAAACTCACACGCTTTCCTGTGTCTTAAGTCCCGACTCTGCTTTGTACTTTGTTAGACTGAGAAACCGTCACCACGTTTCCACTCAGCGTACATTTTATTCATAATTGGTTTAAACTAGGGGTCGGCAACCCGCGGCTCTAGAGCCGCATGTGGCTCTTTAGCGCCGCCCTAGTGGCTCCCTGGAGCTTTTTCAAAAATGTTTGACCTTTTTTTTCCTTTTTTTCTTCTTTTTTTCGTCTGTTTTTCTTTTTTTTCTCTTTTTTTCTTCTTTTTTAATTTTTTTTCTTCTTTTTTTCTTTTTTCTTTTTTTCTTCCTTTTTCCTTTCCTTTTTAATCTTGACATTTCGACTTTTTTCTCAACATTTCGACTTTTTTCTCAAGATTGTACTTCAACATTAATCTCGACATTTAGACTTTTTTCTCAACATTTTGACTCTTTTCTCAACATTTCAACTTTTTTCTCGAAATTTCAACTTTTTTCTCGAAAATTTAGATTTTTTTCTCAACATTTCGACTTTTTTCTCGACATTTCGCCTTTCGCAATTTGCCTTCATTCTAAGGCTTATACAAGATTTTTCATTTTTTGCGGATCCAGACATATTTGTTTTTTGTGTTTTTGGTCCAATATGGCTCTTGCAACATTTTGGGTTGCCGACCCCTGGTTTAAACAATGGTGAAAACTATGAAAGGTTTAAAGTTTTTTCCTGAAATTCTGACCCGTGGCCTCTAGGTGAGGACTACAGAGGTCGATTCACCATTGACGGTCAAACCGGTGCTGTCAGTACCACGCAGGTCCTTGACCGAGAGGAGATGCAAAATTACACGCTCATCATAGAGGCCTTGGACTGCGGAGCCAATCCACTCGGCTCCACCACCGAACTCCAGCTGGTGCTGCTGGACCAGAACGACAACATCCCCTCCTTCAGCAGCAAGAGCTATCACGCCTCCATCAGCGAGGGCCTGCCTGCTGGAGCCGAGGTTCTAGGTGTCACCGCCTTTGATCCCGACGACGGGCCTAACGGGGACGTGACCTACTCCCTGACAGATGACAGCAGCCAGGGGGCCTTTTCCGTAGACGTCTTCACTGGAGTGATCCGCACCACCAGGTCTCTGGACAGAGAAAGTAGAGCCCAGTACACCGTCAGAGTCGTCGCTGCTGACAGCTGCACTCAGGGACCTCTGAGCTCCGTGGCAACCGTCACCGTACAGGTGGAGGATGTGAACGACAACGTGCCAGTCTGTGATCAGACTCCTTTTAACGCATGGGTCTCCATGAGGACTCTACCAAATGAGATAGTGACCACGGTGATGGCGACCGATGCCGACCAGGGTGAGAATGGGACAATGCAGTTTATATTACATGATGAGGACAACCTCTTCGACATCAACACTGAGTCCGGGGCGATTTCACTGAGAAGACGAGTGAGAGCAGGTTTCTCTGGGAGGAAGTTGCAAGTTGCCGTTTCAGACAGAGGGAATCCTTCTTTGAGCTCCACCTGCTTGGTTTTCATCCATCTGAAGGGCGAGCATGAAGGGCTTCAGTTCTCAAACAAAGTCTACAACGTTACCGTGGAGGAGAACAGCAGAGCAGGTATGTTTCACCACATCTCTTCCTTTTGTTTTCAAGGACACCGTAAGAAACCCTGGCATTCTTTTCGCTTTTTCTTTCTAAAGGAACGTGGATCGCAAAAGTAGAGGCCAGCGACCCAACCAGTCCTCCACAAAGAATCACGTACAGCATATTTAGTGGCAATGAGAATCATATATTCTCCATCAATCATCACACAGGTAATAAGCATCAAGCTGTCCACCCAAAAACATGCATTTGTTCTTGTTATTGTTTTCTGTTTCTGGGAGCTGGTTTGGATCGGCACACAGCAACTCATCAATTTATTTATGTTGAAAGCAAAAATCTGCATCCTTGTTATTTATTTCTGGTATAATCGGGTATTTATCTTTGACTCATAAGAGCAGCTGTTATATATTAATATGTGATGTTCTTCAAAAGGGGCTTTCATATAATCAGGTACATATGGGGGTTTTTCAGATTTATGCAGTTTTCTGTCTAAATTCTTTCTGTTTTATTTGATTTATCTCAGTTACTTCAGAAACTGGAAACATAGTTGGTGCAATTATCTTGAACTGAACATTTGTCATTACATTTTGAACCTCAGAGTCCTTGTGTTTGTAAACATCTGTTTCTACTGCCTTACCTTCGGTTTCCCTATAAGAAGAAGCAATACAAGAACAGATGTTTTTTTCTGGGCAATTTAGTGGTTGACCGTCAAGTTTCTCTCTGGTTTAGGTGAGATCCGACTGCAGAAGGATCGCTCACTGGACTTTGAGGCGAGCCGTCAGATCCAGCTGGTGGTGCTGGCTGACGGCGGGCTGCAGACGGCTCACTGCAGGGTTTCCATCACCCTGCTGGACATCAATGACAATGCACCGCTGTTTGACCAGAGCAGCTACAGAACATCTGTGTGGGAGGGTCAAGTGCACAACACCTACATCATGCAGGTACACCGTCAATGATTAAACCATACAAAGTGTGTGCTTTGATTTATTATTATGAGCTGCACTTATGCTGAGCATTTCATGTATTTGGAGCAGGTGTTTGCATCCGACGCTGACAGCGGTGTGAACGGGCAGATTGAATACTCCATCCTGTCTGGAAACAATAATGATGCATTCATTTTGGACTCTACACGAGGCATCCTCGCCACCAACGTTTTACTGGACCGTGAGATCACTCCCTCATACAAGTGGGCTCAGTTTGTATTAACTAGCATTAGATTGATGCTTACATTCAGGGTAATCAGAGTTGCAGTGTGTAACATATAAGCAGAGATGCCATATATACGGTTTTATAATCGCAGAATCCATAAATATAAGAATTGTTGACAAATGACTGGTTAGAGTCACAAGAGTTTGCTTGAACTATGGAAGTCAAGTCTCAGTGTCTTTTTAAATGGTAGCACCTGTATGCTTCTTCAAAATATGTACTTCTAATTTACATATACAATTTACAGTCTTCTGCAGTGCATAGTGTTTTTTTCTTTTTTTTTTTTTACCACACACTAAAGTTTGGAACAAGGTGCCCCTGCTGTTTGGGAAGCATCACAGTTGTGGAATAATTTAGATTACCGTATTTTCTGGACTATAAGCCGCACCCGCTCTATTTTTAAAAAAATAATAAAAAAAAGATATACAAGCCGCACCTGTATATAAGCCGCATTCACTCTATTTAAAAAAAAAGATATGCAAGCCGCAGATATTTATGTTGTTAGATTAGATATTTACTTCATGTACAGAAGGATTTTGAACTGTAAATGATGTACATGTTTGTACCTAAATAGATCCTTTCCTAACAGTGTCTTTTAACACGACAGCAACTTTGCTGATTAAAACGGGACAGAACCAAGAGAAAATAACACAAATATCTATTTATCTGTTTGAAATCTGCTTGTACTTCTATCTGCTAAAGAAGAAGTAGCGTATTCTTCTTTGCATTTATTTTGTCTTAGTTTTGATTCTAATTCCGGTTAGAGCGTCCTGAGCGGTGGAAGAAAAATCCACAGAATAGCCGCACCTTTGTATAAGCCGCATGGTTCAAAACCTATGAAAAAAGTAGCGGTTTATAGTCCAGAAAATACGGTAATTTGGATGGATTGCTTCTGTTCGGGCCACGTCGCAGCCGACCAGCACCTCTGATCCTCCGAGGTCAGTCAGCCGTGGCATTGTGCAGACATGTGAGAAGGATTGAGTTTATTGGGCCTCTTATAACCCTGGTCTACACAGTTTGCAAGAGAGGTCAGAGGGTTTTTCAACTCTCTGGAGGAGCGAGCAATGCTCAGCTTGGAACGAAATCATGTTTGTCACAAGTTAGCGAAACCATTCATCCGTCTGTCCATCCATCCATCCATCCATACCCCGCTTCTTCCTATTCAGGGTCACGGGGTCTGCTGGAGTCTGCCCCAGCTGTCTTCAGACAAAGGGCATGACTGTTAGTGAGACAAACGTGGATAAATTATTATTTCAGTTGTCTGACTTTTCCCTCAGTGAACAGTCCCAGCTGACAGAACAAGAGACCACCTTTGGCCTTTTTGTGAGGAATGCTGTGACTGTTTCCCACAGTGATTTTAGACTGTATGAGTGGACGACGCTGTGCTGGGTTGGGCTGGGCTGTCAGCTTACCCAGGGTGAGAAGTGGACGTCTTCCCTCTGGAATTTAATTTAGGAATTTAAGAATGAAAGTTGATTTTCGTTTGTTTAGTGGGTGCAGTAAAACTGCAGTGCATGTTCTTTAACCAAGTACGATGAGTACAGCAGAACCTGAAATGAGACTCCGATCCTCTTTCAGCAGATTGTGACACATTTAAAAAAAAAAAAAAAAAAAAAAAAAAAGGGATCTGACGGTATGCCTGACAGCCCAACCAGACTACAGTTGAGCTGATATCATGTTATTGTTATTGTGCTGCAACAGAATAACGGCGGACTGTTCCATAATTTTTGCTTTTCAAAACAGTGCAGTAGCCGATGACGGTTGACGAAATGATTTCTTTTAGAATGTTGTACATTTTTCTTTTAGTATTTACTGTTGTAGCCCACACCAGAACCCACGTTTAATGTTTGGATGAACCTTTACATTACAGGCTTGTTCTGCAAGCAGCGGACAAGGGGAAAGCTCCGCTCAGCAGCACCACCATCGTTAGGGTCCAAGTGGTGGACGTCAATGACAACAGCCCTGTCGTCCCGCCCATGGAACCCGTGCTCATAGCTGAGAGTAAGCTTAGTCCGTCCCACTTGCTTAAGCCTCATTGTATAATACAGTTAAATTGTGAACCTAGTCATCTGGCTTATGTGACACATTTCTTCTCCTGCTAGATGTCCCAGTGGGCTACGTGGTCACCCAGGTGACTGCAAACGACGTTGACCTGAGCTCAACTATCACCTACAGTCTTTCAGAAAACAGCAGCAGCCCTGTTCCCTTTGCTATGGACCCTTACACTGGTGTCATTACCCTGACCCGAGCCCTGGACTACGAATTGCAGACGGAGTACACACTAACAGTGCGGGCGTCTGACTCCCTCCATCAGGCCACAGGAGATGTGAAACTTCACGTACTTGATGTCAACGACAATGCTCCAGTCTTCACACAAGTGTCCTATCAGGTATGAATGATTGTATGTTTTAAGAATGTGTAGACGATTCATGAGTTTTACTTGTATTAATCTGCTTTAAACTGGTGATTACCGACAATAACCGCAGTCTTAGGGCCCGATTTACTAAAGGTATGCGTGTGTTAAAACCTGTGCAAACTTGACAGCACCCGCAAACCAAAGTGCCAGCTGATCTACTAACAGCGTGCAAAGACGACTGCGTCTCTGAAATGCGCAAAATTGCACACGCAATCCATTTAGTACTTTTGCCCTGATGAATAATCAATATGGGGCGTACCCGGCAGAAATCCTAAATACTGGGAGGGGAAGATGCAAATTGCTCCATTTACAACGTGCAATGAGATTTACCAAGCCTGAAAGTAGTTGCGCATATTGTGATTGCGTCTGTATTTAATACGTTCGAAAGGAAGGTGCTAATCTGCTGCTGCTGTTATTGTGGCAAGGAGGCGACATCCAAAATCAAAGAATACGCAGAGAGAGAGTCTTTATTCTGCTGCATGCTATTTTAAAAATGGTTGCACAAGTTTAATTAAAGGCCACTTTTTCTGTAGTTCTTCGCCTTATATCTTTGCCACCTTCTCTTATTGTGCCCCCCTCCACTCGCCCACAAGCAGGCCAAGCCTTTGTGCCAAAACTTTGTATTTTATTGATTACTTATCTTATTGAACGTGAAATCATCCTTCGTAAATTACATTTAATTAAAACCTGTGGTTATTAATCACAAAACACAGGTTAAACATCATGACCAAATCCGCTCCGACCCGCTGTGTCAGGATCAGCGCAGAGACTGCAGCTTCGCCTGAATTATGGTTCTGCGTTAAATCGACGGCCATATGATGGTCCCGTCTGTCACACATTTACTGTCAGTGTTTGCTATATAATATATAATATTTGCAATATACTGTGGACATCTGAATAAAAACTTAACTCATAAATAGATGAATCAAAGCGCTCTCCAGCTCTGTGTCTGATTGTCTTTTTCTCCTCAGATCATGCCGAGCACCGCGGGTCACGTAAACCCGACCAATTAAATATTAAAATCAAATTCGGTCCTGTGGCCCGTTTTTCTATTTCGTATTTTTGATCTGTGCCTAAAATTGAAATATGAAAAGCCAGACGTTTTTCCGTTTTTTGTGTTACCAACTGCATTTATTCTATCGCAGGTTTTCTCCGATATTGCGTTTCTTTTGGTAATGTTTAAATTTCTTTGCTGTAGTTCATGAATGTGTTTATTTGCCTCTTCCACTAATATCTCTAACTCCAACTCGTCAAATTTCATTTTGCGCTTGTGACTGTGCATTCCAATCCAGACTCTCCATGGCGCAGAGTTTAAGACACGCAACACCTCATTTAAATACTGCTGTTTGCACCTGTTATCAATTGCGCACGCAATCTTAGTTGATCACCCGCAAACCACACGCAAACAGCACGCGCAAACTTTTTCAGTGCACACGCAATTTAGTACTCTTTATTTAGGATCTTAGTAAATCGGGCCCTTAATGTATTATTTCTAGAATGTCAGTGAAGGCGTTTGCCAATTATTTCAACCATCACTTCTACAACGATGAAAATGTCAAATTACTAAAAGAATCTGTGGTCAACATTAAATTAGCAACAACTTTTAGTTACTAGTCAAGTCTGTCTTCAAAAGCAACAGAATCTATTAAACCTATTAAAGTCGACATTCCTCAAAGGCTGACTCATTTTCCCGATGTCTTTGACATGATGTGGTCAAAATATCACTGAGGTGTAGCTCGGAGGTTCCCTTTTCAACCATGTATTCACTGCTTTGTTCATAGCAGCCAATTTGTGTGATGATGTGAATCACGCCCGTTCATAACGCCTGTTCAAAACACCCATTCAAATTAATCACAATGGTCTTCAAGAAGACACCATTGAGGCGTTTAGAAGCGACTCTGGACTCTGCTCCCTGAAAATTCTTGAAGATTACTTCAATGTTGAATTCTAGAATAAAAAGGAGGAAAAAACATAGCGAGATATACAACTTAAAATGAGGAGACTATCATGTCATTCTCAAGTGATCTTGAAGCGTTGATGTAAATTTATAATCTCACGAGTCCAAGCAAGAACGTAGCGCTGGTGAAGACAGAGGAAAATCACTGCAAAACCAATAGCACTTACACTTCCTGTTCAACTCAAGCTTTTAAAAATCAATCATGTTAAAGTTTTTGCTGACCCCACCTCAGAGGTATAGCATGATGTGAAGTTGGGTGGGAGGCAAAGATGGGCAGGATGAGTTATTCTCCTTAGATCTGGCTTTTGTAGTCACAGTTTCCATCACATTTGAAAGGCTTGATGAAAGAGATATTTTTGGATCCAGGCTGCCACAAATCAAGACACATGTTCTGTTATATCAAACTTTTTCCTTGGTACTGACATCAGGCACCCACATAAATGGTAACAAGAATGAAAAAGTGTAAGTTGTTTTTGTTTGTTTGGGAATTTTTTTAAAAAACATTACATATCTCTTAAATAAAGGAGAGAATCAAAAACCAAGTCCAAATGTAAGCAAGCTCAATTCCTATAACTTTATCAGTGCCAGCAGGTGCTGAATATATGATAAGATATTTATTTTTCAGGAAACAATGCAGTGGAGCTGCATTGTGGTTGTAGAGGTGCTACGTTATTGACCTCTTGGCAGTTTTCTTTTTGGATTTGGGGAAAATAAAGCAGTTAATGTTGAGGCCAAAAGCCTGTGTAGATCTTTTCTCATTGATACTTGGTCCAGATTTGATTGAGGAATCCATAAAGAAGCAGCTCAAGGAGCAGAAGTGATGATGGCACAAGTATCCACAGAATCTTAACAATTCCCATACCTGTCTTGAATATACCTTTTATTTTAGCAGTGTTTTAAGTCTGTATATGTGAATAGCATTCCCAGCTGAAGTGCAAGAGTTGTGTAAAATGATGTGATCAAATGCTCGTTTTGTCTTTGAGGTGGCCGTTTCAGAGCTGGTCCCAGTGAACACATTAGTTCTGTCGGTGTCTGCTACCGACAGAGACTCTGGACTCAACGGCGAGATCAGCTACAGACTCCTGTCATCGCCACTTCAAGGCTTTTACATTCAGCCAGACACAGGTAAAAAAAAACAGTCAAACTGATGAAAAAGTCAATGTTAGGCTGCATGTTTGGGTTTCAGTGAGAGTGTGTGTCTTTCTCCATGTGTGTGTAAAAGCATGGACTTTTAAAAATGGCTCATTGTGGTAGAGGGTTCTGAAAAAGCACAGCTTCTGTAGGCATCATGGTTATTGTGTAGCATCATTTCAACAGAAAAGAAACAAGACAGAACTGAAGGAAGTGTACAAATCCAAAGGGTTTCAGAAGAGAGGTATAAAATAGGGCAAAGTGAAGGCCTGCCAGCAAAATCTAAAGGATTTAAAAGATGACTTTTCATATCAGTTAGCCCAGCAGCTGCACCCATAATGCAAGTGGAACTATTTTTGGCCTTGGTGGAGACCGATGTGCTTTGACTCATCTCTGCCCTGTCACAACCTATGTTTTTATCTGTCTTGATTCTTCCAGACCAGACTTTCTCCGTTCTCCACACCTGATGTTTCAAGCATTTTTCTATGCTGGTCATTTGAACCTCGTGTCTCTTGACTACTGCTGTACAGTATATGTATTTGATGATTTGATGAGCGGACTACATAGAAAATATTAAGCAAATTAATTGGATGCAATACGATTTGCTGGATTTGCTTTGACCACTTTGTATTTTGGTCCAGTTATAACTTAATGCGTTACAAGTTTGATGGCTTTTGTCTGTCTGCATTCTTGCACTCTGAGTCATCAGTTCTATTCTGTCCATTAAATGTAGCTTTTTCTGGCATAGTGAAAATAGCACATGACAAGTTAAAGGGAACAGAGAAAGTCTCTGATTGGTTGTGAAAAGCTCAGCACATAGTATCAAAGGTTATTGAGAGTTTTACTTCTGCCAGCAGCAGTAAATTTCACCATAGTTTATATTTTTAAGTCCTGTGCAAATCAGAGGACAAGGAAAATGAGATGGCCACAAGAAGTTACTGGGATATAAAGCTTAAAAGAGCTGTAGCTATGCTATTACACCACTTTTTAAAGGGCATAGAAAGTAGATAAATCCTCCAGAGCTGAAACCAAACCAGCTCTCCTCAACTTGGCCCGTCATTTTCACTCAAGAATGATTTATGGGCTTCTATCATGTTTGAGCCCCAGATTTAATATAAAGAGAGGAGCACTACCGCTGACTACAATCCAAAAGGGTAATATAGTGCTTTCTATAGAACGGTGCCTCTTTCTCTTTCCATGGTTGTATGTTCGTGGTGGATGGTGCTGCTGCAGGATGCATATGGTCATCATGTACAAATGGTTAAATAGCAGTGAAGTGGAATAAGAAACTGAACGGTCAAACTCTTTGATGCCGTTCAGGAAGAAAATTGCTTTTATGGCGTCCACATGGAATTCATTTTAGAAGTTTTTCACATGACATGATGTTACAGTGCGGTATTTAACAACCGTGGCAGTTTTGATTTACAGTAACTTTTGGGTTTCTCAGTGAGCAAAACTTTGGATGATTTTGAGTTCATGAAACTAATCCAAGCTTATAGTGTAACTATGACTTGATGCTATGAAATGCCATCTTAGCTTGAAATAACAATTTGATAACTGATATGTTGACTTCAGTCCTTTTCAGGCATAAGATGTAACATCAAAAACTTCACCAGTCATTTATATGTTATCATATTTGTTCTTTGTTCTTTTTTATTCATCTGCATTGATTGATGGAAGCTGTTGAATATGTTTTCTATACGTGTACGCTCTAGTAACAGGTGGTGGAACGTCAGACTTTTATTAGATTCTTAATCACAAGGGTTTTATTGAACTTACAGGAATAGATGAAGTTGTTACCTACTCTGAAAAATGCTAATTTCCATCTCACGTTTTTGTTTTGCAGGATCTCTTCTTACTAACAAGCCCTTAAAGGGCATCACCAACAGCAATCTCATCCATCTCCTAGTTGAGGCAAGGGACGGAGGCGACCCCGTGCACTCCACCGTCACCTCCGTTGATGTGCTGATCCTGGACTCCAACGACCATGAACCTTTGTTTCACCAGGACGTCTACACGCTCACCGTGTCAGAGGACACGCCCACAGGCACATCTCTAGTTACTCTCTCTGCAGAGGACAAGGACTGGAGCCCTGAAAATACCCATTTGGACTACACAATCATTGGGGGAAATGAAGAGAGACGATTCTGCTTGGAAGTTAAAGTCATACCAGTTGAAAATCAACTGAAAAATGTAGCAAAGCTTGTTCTCTGTAGCCCTTTAGATCGGGAGACAACTGACAGCTATGCATTAACAGTTAGCGTTTCCGATCGAGGAACACCTCCGCTGAACAGCTCGGCTGTCGTCAGGGTGACTGTGACGGACTGCAACGACAATGCCCCCATTTTTTCCAGCACAGAGTACCACACACAGGTGAGTGAAAACAGCCAGATAGGTACCAGGCTGGTACAAGTCAGTGCTGAAGATCCTGACTATGGCATCAACGGCCTTGTGCGGTACAACATCATTACTGGGAACCCTGGGGGTCACTTTAGTCTCGACCCTCAGTCTGGCCTCTTGGTGGTCAACCACTCACTTGACTATGAGGACGACTCCAAATACACCCTCACCATCAGAGCATATGATGGTGGTGAAGCTTCCGAAAACCACAAAGTGGCTTTTACTGTTGTCTTCATCACAGTGTTAGATGAGAATGACAACGCACCGTACTTCGCGTTCCCTACAGTCAACTGCTCTGTGCTGGAGAACCTCCCAACATTTACCCATACGTGTTCCGTACTTGCCGTCGACAACGACTTGGGTCCCTACGGCCAGCTAACCTACTCCATTATTTCCTCCTGTTTCATGGATTACGGCAGTCGAAACCCAGACAAGAAGGAGGCCTTTGCCATTGACCCTCTTACGGGCGACATTCACACCAGACAGACTTTTGATTACGAACGAGAGAACGAGTACTGCTTCGTAGTGGAGGCAAGAGACAAAGGCGACAAAACGGCCACAGTTAGAGTGCAGGTGGCCATTAAGGGAGTCGATGAGTTCAGTCCCGTCTTCACCCAGAAGCATTACCACTTCTTCCTGCCAGAAAATGTCAAGACTGGGGTGATAGTCGGTTACGTTATGGCAATGGACCATGATGGAGGAGTGGATGGGCTGGTGGAGTACTCCTTCGTAACTTCATCTCCATTTTTCTCAATTAATAAAACAATTGGGGCTCTCTTTGTGTCAGGTCCTGTGTATCGCAGAAGAGGCAGCCATGCCAGCGAGGACGTGCTGGAGCTGGTTGTATCTGCAGGAAGCCCTAGACTGGGCTCCAGGACTACAACTTGCATGGTTTTTGTTAATATATCCAGCTCTGCAGAAGCTCTTATCAGGGTCCCCCTTGACGCACACATGTTTAGTTTAAGTGTCTCACTCATCATGTTCCTCTTTGTCATCGTCGTCTTCGTGGGCTTGGTCCTCAGGTACAAAGTTAAAGAGGTTGACATCAGAAAGGCAGTTGGTATTGCTGCACACTTGAACCACAGCTCTGCCTCATCCAGTGGGTCCAACAGCCAAAGGCAAAGTGCACTGTCTTTGCAGGAAGTGGTACACTCCAGCATCTCGGTTACAAAGAGAGACACCTCAAACCCGTACCCTCATTCAGACTCGAGTGGCCGTGGATCAGCGGAGGGCGAGACAGCTGAAGACCAGGAAATCAAGTGGATCAATGAGTACCCTTGCCGTAATCGAGACGAACACACCACAGAGCTTCCAAATTCTGCTTTACCAGGGGACAGTATCTCTTGCCATTCAATTGACGTCGGACCAGAACACATTTTAGCGCATAATAAATGTTTCGTTAGCGGTATGGCCAGCATAGAAAGTCTCCACCACTTCAAAGAAGAAGGAGGAGGTGAGGGACTACTTTCTTTTATACCCAAGATGATGGATTTACAGGACAATATGGGGACTAAAAGGTACGATTCCCTCACTGGAGCCCAAGCCACTGCTGATTCTCTGACATCACTGGTGTGCCTTGAGGAGCAGCTGCATGGCAGCTACAATTGGGACTATCTTTTGGATTGGGAGCCATGCTTTGAGAATTTGGCATCTGTGTTCACAGATATAGGGATGCTCCCCGATGAGGAGCTTCAAGGCGGGCATGAGGAATTAGCAGCAGAGTCAAGCTGTCTCATGTACCCACCACCTCTTATAACAGGAGTGGCTCAGGCTGGTATTAGAACTGTCCCCCCCCGAAAGCCAGTGCGAGTGCCAAGCCTGAGCAGGAAGCCTTCTTACCCCAGATATGCTTATTCCCCCTTAGCCAGGAACACAGGACTTACTCCATCAGCTATGACACCCACTTTCTCCCCATCCCTGTCCTCTCTCACCATTAGGACCCCCAGCGCTTCACCAGTTGTCTCAGACACCGGGGTGGGGGGGATCAGACTTGACTCAGGTCCCCTCACTGCAAATCTTTTGGAGGCAGAAATCCAAGTGTAGACATCAACTTTGATCATGTTTGTATTTAATATCGCATTCCATCCTCTTACCAACTGAACTGTTTTTTATGGGATCTGTCACAGCTTGTTTAGTTTGAATAATGATACATGTAAGGACTATTTCCATCATTTGTTTTTCATTTTCAATTCTTTGTGGTTTTAGAGTCACAGATTTCATGAGTCTGACCTCAAGGTGGCGATACTAAATACACAGTTCATGGTAATTTTGCACTGATTAAATTGCTCAGATTGATTCTATAACCCACTACTTTAATAAATCTAGTATCTAAAAAAAGCTTGAGGTCGAGGTTGTTTTGCATTATGTTCTTTTAATGCAACATTTGAATGAGAGCAGATGTTCTCGTTAGTAAGTAATTTCTGAATGTTTTATTGTAAACATGTTCATATGTGCAGAAAATGAAACACTTTGTTATTGCCGTTGGTTGCTGTTTCTAATTGGAAACCTTCTCTTGGTTAGTTTAAGTTTAATAAGCAAAGAATGGCATCTTTATTCTGTGGTTATGTCTGCCTTCCTGGAATCAGAGAATACAAGTGTTTTGGATGGATCCACTTTTTGGCTCCCGCTTCATAAATAATTTCTGACAATAAAAGGGCAACAAAATCCAATTGTGGGCAAAACTGAATCTACTTGTTTGAGCTCAGGCATAATTGGATATTTCTTGTCTTTACAAAGCAAGGGAATGGTTTGGTTCAAAGTAAACCCCACCAAAACCAAAGGAAAGAACCAGGGATTATTTTTGTGTAAAATAAAATACTTTTTTTTAAAAAGGCATTATGTTGTTTTTCTGTCAATCTGACATGAAGTAACTCCAGATACTAATCCTACAGACATCATGTTATTAAACAGCACTTTATGTACATTTTCAGAGATCTGTAAGACTTTGAATATTAATGAATTTGCCCAGAATTTTTCAATAAAGGAACTCTTTTCTGCATTTTTCTTGCAGTTGACACTTAACCCTTCAAAGTCTGACACATTAAATCCTTAATATTTGTATTTTAAATGTTTATTATATATTGAACTCAAAAAATGACCCAATTTTGATCTTTAACAGGTTCTGAATAACATTTTTTTTACATGAATACATTGGATAATTTTATTGTTTTGGTTTTTTTATTTCTTTTGTTTATTCATTTGATAATAGTGTTTGTGCAGAAGACCCAGAAATCAATGTATCCAATATGATACATCTGGCATTATAGGGTTAAAAGTTACGCTATGGCAGTCTGCCTTGATCATTTATTAGCTTGTGCATACACATTATGTGCATTTTCTTTTTATCCCCTTTTCAAGATGGTTAAAATAAAATGCATCACTTTGAAAATGAACCAATATCACATTGGAAAATAACTGCAAAATAATTCAATTCAATTTTATTTATATAGCATCTATTACAACAGAAGTTGTCTCTAGGCACTTTCCAATGACCCAGAAAATTGGTAACAATAAAAATTTAAAATAATTGAACATTCAGCCCTATATGTCTATTATTACGTGGTAAAAAGTGTACAGTACTATCTAATAATAGAGTGAAACAATAAGAAATCAGGTTAGTTTTATCATTTAACTCATGTGACAGTGTGAAAACATTCATAAGTATTTTTAACTTTGTACATAAAGTGTATAAAAAAGACAGTACAGGCATCTTTTAGTTGCGACCACCTTGTTATAAGTTAGTGCAAACTACTCTGAATAGATGCAAAGGCCTCTAGTTCAAACACCTGCCTATTTTGTCATTAATATCTGGAAGCAGAGGCCATGAACTCCTCCCTTTTTGTGTCTATTGATGTTTATTTTGTGTCATATGTGACTTGTATGGACTTAAATGTATGAGAGTGGGACAGCAGCCAAAATGACCAACCTGTACAACAGTCCTTATCCATATCCACGCTTCCACTAAAATGGAATTATATTTTTGAGTCTCGTCAGATACTATAAATAGTGATTTATTCTGATATAGGTTGATTGCCTCAAGTGCTGAAGTTAACAGTGATCTGGCTGAAAACACAGATTCATTCAAACTCAAAACCGCTTCAACTCACATTGACCCTAACAAAAGTCGACACACCACACTGTCTAATAATCAATCAGAATGCTCCTTTAACTCCTCTTTGACACAAAGCACTAAAACTAACTTTGTCAATTCTCAAATGTTTATGGGACTGAAGAGCCTTTCATGCGCTAATAGATCTGATTCAATGTTCATCTACCATCTTTAATAAAAATCTTTTTTGAAGGGCCTTCCTAGTACAATGTCATTGATTTTAGTTTATTTATTTATTTTCTTCCCTGCAGAACTATTCAAAGAGGAATGCCGGCTTGAATCCATTTGGAATGTATTTCACATTAAAATATAAACGTCAAGATGAACAGCATGTTTATAACTTTTTCAACTTTCATATTTTCTCAGAGGACTTGCCAAGTCACTTCAAAGATATGCAAACATTTTTAATGTGTGTTGTGGAAAAACCTATTAAATGCTCTTTCCAACTATGTGACTATCTGGACTGAAACTGAGTGGTCTAAATTACCAAGAATAAGACTTGAGAGATGAGCCAGATTTCAGTAGATTTAATTAAAGATCTGGAGGCTGATGCACACCTAAAAAAAAGTAGATTTAATTAAACAATTGCAGGCGATAGGGTCAGACGTCTCGATGCAGAATGACAGTGAAACAAGGGAAGCATTCATTTTAAGACATAAAGGATGATTCATTCTTAGGATTCTAGGAAACCAAATCATTGTTTAGGTTAATGTTAATGTTTTTGGGCAGAGTACCAGTCTGTATGAGCTTTGCTGCTCTCAGAAGTTTTGGTTTAATCACGTGGCCAAAGGCAAAATTTTCACAATGTGTTTTTACGTAACACAACCACATAGAATCTGCTTGGCTTTCTGATTAACATGTTCAAAAAATATTTTCCAGTATTTGAATCTGATCCTTTTGCCATTATGAGACAAGTATTTCCCGTATTTCTCTAGCATTGCTGTCATCTGCAGTGGTGCCAGAAAACTGTTTAGTTTGGCTTGTGAGTTTTAAAATCTTAGTGGCCGTCTCCTCGGAGTGGTCGCCGTAGTGGAGTCAGGTCATCGTTTTTTTATACTGCTGCTGCCAAATGTTACAGCAACCTAACTCTTGATGCTCAGTTGGCCTCATGAAATAAGAGCAGAAAGTACTTGTTCGTAGACTGTTTGCACGTGTGTTTTGTGAAAATGGTAGTAGCTCCAGGCTTTACATAGGTATAAACAAAATCAACAAACCTAACATCTATCAACCTTGTGGAGCATGTAATAATATATATTGCTTATTATTATTAGAATTTTCAGCATTAATACCTTTTCATGCAAGTACCTTTACAACGCACTGTTTAAATATGAAAATAAATCAGAGCTACAGTATGACATGTTTATCTTAATTGATGGAAACTTTGCATAGGTCAAGGAGCACAAGTTAGCTGACACAGCTAGCCGAAGAAATTCATTAAATAAAATCAAAAACTATTAGAATCAGTTTTTCAAAGTTTCCTGTGTCTGCTGATTGATTTCTTGGAGTTTCAAAAAGTACAAAGGTTTGTTTTAGCCAAGAAACTTTAGATAACCTATACTTAGAAAGTTATTGTGTCATACATTTTATTCCTGCCCTTTTTATTAAAATGTGTGTCAAAAGTACATCTCCTGGGTGCCACAATGCATAGCGATATAATACAACATGTATAAGCATACTTTCAGAGTTTGCTGTTGACTCCCGCAGAGGCATCGGCCTCCATCAGGGATGATTCCTGATGAAGAGGTCAGTACAACTGATGAAGTCTGAGCGAAAGTGTTCAGGATAGAAAGTGTCTAATTAAAGAAGCAGCATGGTTGTCTGCAGCTGTTGAGAAATTTTATTTAATTATGTTTTTACAAACTTTTTTTTTTGCATCCAATTTCCTATCAAACCATTTAGGCTTCCCCTCTGTGGTGCTTTGTTGGACAGAAGAGATCGCGTTGATTGCATGAGTCACCTTTACAGGCCCATGTTGTGCCAGTCTTTGTCATACCCATACTAACAGTGAAAAATGGAATATCATTCCGTTGCTCCTCTTCTGTTAAAATGTTCTCCATCATTGTGTCTGAAAAAAACCTTTACACATGGTAGTCCCGGGGCGGGGTTTCACACCAGTTAATGAGCACCAGGAGCAAAACAGCAATCTGTCAGTGATTTGTATTCACACAGATGCACATATTCTTATGATCAAATGCCAGTTTTCTTTTCGAATCCACAGAGGGCTTTTAGCAAGGAGATAATTTAAGTGTAACTATATACACATTTACAAAGATTTCATGTATGAGATCAAGTGTGTGTAAAATGGTAACTTTGTCAGATCATCGGGGTGCTACCAAACATCCCAGATTTCCACTCCATAACTTCTTGATAATGGTCCACAAATGTTATTTGAGTTTTGGAAACTTGTTTTATTTTTCGTTTCACTGATCTGAGCATCTAAGAATTGTGACTCTTCATGGAAAATAAAGACATATACGGTATAAAGTGATTCAACGCGGCTCCAGATGGTCTGCTCATAATCCAGATGCGCTGCTCTCAGGGAATGCATGAGTGGAGGAAGCTGCAAAGCCGAAGACTTTATCAAAGACAATCAAGAAAGATAATAAACAGTCAAGCTTTGAATCACGTTTGCCAAGTGTACCCTGCATGTATAGTCTCTGTTAGCTGCGTAATATTTCACGGTTTCAGGGAAGTCCCTCCTCTGCACCTCAATGGGTTTTGACAACAAAGTCGACATTCTTCTCTGTTTGTGATTTCAGTTGGTCCTCGACTTCAGAGCCATAGCCATAAAAGAGATTTCTTAACAGGATGACAGCTTGTTTAAAATTGGTCAATGATTTTTATCAATTACAGCCTGTCACTTTGTCAAAAAGAAAGTGAGTGATCAAGAAGTCTCTACTGCACAATAAGATCCTGCATCACTTGTCCAAAAGAAAAGGCTTTTCCAGTTTTTAAGTGAGATGATATAACATCATCTAAAGGGTGTCTCCAACAAAATAAATCAGCTGTGTTCTTATTTACACACCATTCTTCCCCTCAGTCTGTGTTTGAGGTACTCAATGCATGCAAAACAAATATAGCAATAGGGGCAGTGAGAAAAAGAACTTAAGCTGCATTCAATTTTATTATAAAAAAATGAGTAGCATCTAAAATCTCGTAAATTCAGGCTTGGTGGTTTTTGAATAATCTTGCTGACAGACAAACAAAGAAACAGCACTGAAAGCTAACTTCTTCCTCAGCACTGCCTTGGCCCCCACATGGATCAGCTAGTTTTCCCTCAGAGATGTCATTGCAAATTCTCCATTGGTAGTTTAAGTGAGAGGGGGAGACGTTAGACAGCCCTAGGGGGCCTCCTAATAGCCTGGGGCCTCAAGCACCTGGCAGGCGTGTTCACAATCTGCTACTGTGACTGAATCGTAAAAAAAAATAAAAATAAAATTAACCAAAATGAAAATTGTCCCTTCATCCATACTCAACACCCCCAATCAAGTTTCATGAAAATCAGCTTTTTGGTCAATTCTGTAATCAAAGAGTCAATCAAACAGAAAAATCAGCTTCTTGGTGAACAGCCGAAGGTCTAAAAGTGACATTGCTGATTGGGAAATGCTGAGCTTGATGCTTCTGGAGTGCATGGGGGCTTTTGCCCCTCAGGACAGTTCCCACCTGCAGCCACGTGCAGCTTCTGCAGTGCAGCATCTGTGTCCCCTGAAGATAACCAAAGAGAAAGACTGTTTGTGGATCTGAGAAAAGTAATGTATTGCTTTTCTGAACTGTAAATGAATAAATAAAAATTCAAGATAAAAAAAATCACCTCAAGGTTAATGAAAAGAAGTGCAGAAAAATACAATACATTTAATGTGGGAACATCCAAGTCTTTCTCTTCAAATAAAAATGTAAATTTACCTTTAAATGCACAAGATATCTTAAGAATGATACAATATTTGGTATAAATATATAAGGCAGCTGGATAATCTGGAATTGTGTGTCTATAGGGGCTGTAATTGTATGTGCACGATATACTGACTCTTGTCAAACAATGGGCCGCATGAGAGCCTCACTTGTCAGAGCTCCTTCTGCTCAAGAAAGACCTCCTGATCCAGCTTTTCATCAGTTTCTTGTTTTTTGACAGAAAAAAAAAACTAATTCCATCTGATGGTCAAATGGAAAAGACTTTGTGGAAAATAAAATGTATTGTAGCTTTCTGGTTTGTGTCAAACAGGATTGTATAATTCATTAAAGGAATTTCAGTTCAATTCACTGGATGGATCACTAATTGTGCTCTGTGTGACTGTTGATATCACATTAAACTGTTTTTGAACTGTTTAACATATCAAAAATTTATGGCTTTGAAAAATGTCAAATTTACCTCATGTCACAAGTATGATCTTGCAATCAACATTATTTCTCATCATGTGCAGAAATCCTTTTGTGTAAAAACATGATATCCTCTGATTGTAGTGGGCGTTCGTAGGCAATCACTTGGAACAAGCAACAACATATCATTTAGCGCAATACCAAGAGTGACTGGCACAAGAATTCCATTACTTAACATTCTGTAGCATCAACCCTGAACTGCAAGGGAGGAGCTTCAGTCCAGTTCACTCTTATTCTTATACTGAAACTTGGAATCTGGCATGGCAGAAGGCAACTTGATTGATAGGATCTGAACGCACTCATATACTGTTAATTGAAAGATATATTCATTATTTTGTATGTACAGCATTATTCTTAGATTCCCAGATCTATACTGTGGTTGACTATGGAGTTGTTTTAAGGATATTAATAGTGCAGTCTGCATTTTTGTGGCTGTAAAAATATTTAGTGATAATTGTTGTACTCTATATAGTTCCCTCAAAGTATCGTGAATAATTTAAAACTGATTTATTAGATTTCATGTGTGTGACAGCAGTGAGAAAGTGAGAAGCGCCAGCAGAAATAGTGCTAATAGTGGCTGAAAATATATCCAGATGATGAGTTCACTTCATTGTTCCTCACACAGAACTCTGCACAGAACTTGACTAATTCCCCTATAGGAATTCCAAACTGGTTCAAAACTTTCCAGTCACCACAGTGGCCGAAAAATATTCTGTAAAGTGTCAAAAAAAGGTTTCTGTCCTGCTGCCTTCATACCAACTGTTATGAGGTGTTTGGAGGTGCTGGTGTTCTCACACATGACAACTGCCATCCCTCCTGACCTGTATAAGTGCCGGTTTGCATGGTGCTATAGAGCCTATTCCCCTGTCTCTTAAAGCAAAGGGGTTAACCCTGGACAGGTCGCCAGTTCATTGCAGGGCCACATGTAGACAAAATAACCACACACATACACTTACATACAATCCTATGGGCAAAGCATCCAGCAGTGGTGTCAATTTGAGAAATACACCACATTCTAATTGTAAATCTTGGCATTTCAGAAGTTTACTCACTGAATGTTGGAGATGAGCTCTGGTTTTGCTGGTAAGCACTACTGTGAGCTGGTTAGATGATTCCCCTCTAGAGGGTCTTTACCTGACGAGGACCAGTGTTGGCTCATCATGAGCTGTGGTAAAAAGTGGACCCATCTCCTCCCTTCAAGGGTCGAAACAAGTATGGTAAAGAACTTTGTTGGGGCATCAAGCTGTGTGGTGTCATCATCAGGTTGGTCAGGATGCCACTGCACATGCTGCAGGGATTGTTGGTATTGAAGTGGTCTTCATTGGGCTTCTTTTGTTCATTGCATATCTGATGCCTCTGCAGAGATTCACCCGTTCTGCTGAAGGCTGCTTCCCGCTCCAGCTGTAGTGTTTTCATTTAACCATACTGTAGCTTCTGGTTAGGAAATACTTTCTTTGTTTCTTTAGTGACATTTTCTGTGCAAAACCTAATGTATCCCAGATAAACCCCTGTTTACTCCTTTAGATTACCTTTACAAGCAAACCATGATATGTAGTTTGTCAAAACAGTCCTGAAGCTTTGCGATGGCTTCATCTGTGCTTACCTGCACTGTCCTGAAGATGGGTTAAACTCTGCAGATCCATTGTCTGTACGCTGAGGTCAGGAACAGGGAAATGTGAATGTGGTTCCCTGAGTTGGAGATCTTGTGCTGCATGCCACATGGGCACAAATCATATTAATAGCAAGGCTGGTAGGTATTTAGTAGGAGTTTGCTCCCAGGCTGGTCAGAACCATTTATTCATGCCATTGCCCTGCTCTCCTGCCTCACACTTCCTGCCCCTCTCCTCTATCACTATCAAATAAAGGCAAAAGGAAGAAAGATTACCATATACTTGCACAAAAATGTAAAATCTAAGCAACAGTTAGAGAAACATAGTCCTGTTCAAGAGTTTATAGCATCTAGAGGCTTTTTTAGAGTTGTAACGTTCACAATGCACTATAAGCAGTGTGAGTCATACAGACTTAATATTCTCTTAAATTCCAGTCAGCACTCAGGGAGTCCTGCAACAGATGCTTTGGACCTCAAAGTCCCAATCTCAACATTGTGGAATGAGTTTGTAATTGCTTAAAGAGATTGAAATTACAAAGTTCGCCCACATGAAACAGCGATTCACCAAGTCTTTCCAAGAGATTTGGAAATAATAAAGCAGTTATGGTGCTGACTTAAAGGAAAAGTGTTGTCCAAACAATTACTGGTTCTAGCGTTTTGTTCCCATTATCTCCACTTCGTATGAAATATAATCCATCCATCCATCTATTATCTATTCCTGTTTATTCTTATTCAGGATTACGATGTTTAACTCTAAACACACCTTCACTTTACACAATTTCAAATAAATGTCTCAAAGTTTTTGCACTTGCATCTTATAGTACAGTCAAGTATTTGAGATGGATAAATTCCATCCAGCCCAACTCTCTAAAAGCATAGTAGTGTGTTTAATAAAAGTGCATGTAAGTGGAAAATGTTCCTGTTTGGTTGACTTAGATATTGGAACTTTTTTTTCTTTTTACTTTTTCTTAATAGATGATTTTGGAAAACAATGATTAGAGAAAAAATATCTTTCAACTGGAAGTCACACATCAATTACAGCTTTGAGAGACTTGCTTTGAGGTTCATTATAAGCATAGAGTATGAAACTTCTGATTAGGCCTCAGATTCTGGTTATATTTGATCAGGAGGATTGTGAGAAGAAAAAATGAGCAGCCTTCACTTTACCCTTTGACTTCACCATATGTGCAACGGCTTGATTTTTACATCTTCAAATCTGGATGTTCATCTAAACTGTGAAGCTGAAAGCTTAAACAAACTCTGTCAAGTGAGAGAATGCTTTATGCTTCATTTGCAGTCTGGAAACAATCCAAAAACGCTGTTTCCCTCTCTCCTCCACCCCAAATAAAAGAGACCACATCTGACAGTGGAAGAAAGAAAAGCTTACAATCATTACTTACTAGTATTAAGGACCCATTTCAGTATTTATTTATAATGCAGTCATTTCCCACAGACATTTCTAATGTTAACAATGCAAGTTACATAAACTATTAATCACAGAACAAGTAAACCGCGCTATGTGACCAGAACATACCTCTGGGTTTTTCTTTTAATCAGAAACATATGGAACATACTTTCTATACTTTTCAGATGTTTGACAGTGTTTGGGATGATATATGCCAGAGTGCACTCCCTTTGCCTGCTTCTGATGGAGATTAATAAAGACATGATGTGAGTTACCTCAGCAAAGCTGGGAATAAGGCTTTGAAGATGATATGCATGCAGCGTGTAGAACCTGGCTTGTAGCAAACTATATTGCACAGATTCTTATCAAGATTTTTTTTTTATAAGACTAATTGGGCGGGGGGAGTTAGGATTGTGTATGTGGAAAATAAAATTGGTTCATTTGAAGATCCTTTCATCCCTATATTTCATGGAAAATTGCAGAAAGACACCATCAGATGTCGAAACTGAGAAATCTGTCCCGTGCAGCGTGATAGCTTGGTGGTTAGCACATTTGCCTCACAGCAGGTTCACGTGTGAAACCCCAACTGGAGCCTTTCTGCGTGGAGTTTACATGTCCTTCACATACTTGCATGAATTTTCTCCAGGTACTCCTTCATCTTACAGTCAAAAAACTGGTGACTCATGATTATAGGAGCGAGTGTTCGGGGTCATGTGGCCCTGCAATGGACCGACTACCTTTCCAGGGTGTACTCTCGCTGTTTGCAGAGAGCTGGGAATGGCTCTTGCAGATCCGTGTAACCCTTGATAGGAATAAAGTGCTATCGATCATGAATGGAGAATGGCCTTTGTTGGATATGCAGCAACGTGTTGGAAAATGGACACGGTTAAGAAATAGCTATGTCACTTCTTCTGTCATGCACGCTCCATATCAAAGGTGAGGAGATCAGCTGTGAAATGTGAAATGTTTTCCCAGTGTTTTATGATATACTTTTTCAACTGTTGAAGATTTGGAGCATCCTTTCTCATAATTTATGTTTAAAAAGCTTTCAGTGGGTAACAGGTCTGTCCTACACAACAGACAGAGTCTTTTGTTACAAAGTTGTTGTAATATGTAGCAAGGCACAACAAATTTGTTATTAAGGTGCAGCTCATACCCACAGGCAGCTTAAGGTTCAACATATACAGAGATGCAGAGGATCGGAAAAGTATTCCCCAAAAAACAGCCAATAGAAGTGTGTCTTGTTCCCAAAATGTAATTATAAGCATTAATGGTGCATTCACAGATGTGCAAGGTAGTTGCAGCGTTCTTCTCAAAAGGACTTGGAAATGTTCATAGTCATACATTTTTTTGACTTTCACCGAACCCAGTGATCGCTTTCTGTTGCTTTCTTTGTCCTTTATTGGTTGAATATGTAGGGTTGCATATCTGGTTCCAGCCCCTAAATGGTCCCGTATTTTTTCATTTCTGTTCTGAACTACCTGAATGTGCAACACAAACTGTATGGTATGTTTCTCTTTACCTCAACATACTCGTTCACTTGGGGTCATGGGAGTCTGCGGGAGCCTATCCCAGCTCTGTACAGGCTCTGTACAGGCAGGGTTCCACCCCGGACAGGTTGACAGTCCATCACAGCACAATCCATAAACTCTGAACATATCTACATTCTCACAGGGAACCTCTTTTTACATCCAATCATCTTACTCGCCTGTTGCCTGCCTAATGGTTGTGAAATCTTCCCCCAAGTGTTGTAAATGTTCGGTTGACGATGTTCCAAGTTTATTTGAAACATAGATTCTCTAATATGTACTGTTTTACAATAACCTACTGTTTAAATTGTTGATTCTTATTAAAACGTGTCCAATGTTTTTAGAAAATATGGTTTTCTTCAGCAGCTAATATCTCTAATTCCAAGACAACCAGTAAAACGCTGATTTCAAGAAAACTAGTGTCGATAACTGTTGAACATGCAAGCAACAAAAGCACAAATGTGGCATTTCAGAAAACAAGGAATTTCTAGGTAACAACTTTTTTTAAATGATCTTAAAACATTATTGAGCCTACAATTGTCTGAATTTGTCACGACTTGCGGTTGATAGGACCTAAATGCAGGAGAGAGGCCAGAGGCAGGAGTTCCAAAAAAGGTCATAATTTAAATTAAACTAAACCTAAAGCGCTGCTGAGCAGGGTTGCAAAAAACATGAGAGCAAAAAGTCCACCAAGAAGAGTCAGGATAAAAGAAGAATCGGTATTTTATATATATATATATATATATATATATATATATATATATATATATATATATTTACAGCCTTTGCTGTAGGAATCAGTTTATAACTTCCACTTCCTGCTCTCCTGCATTTGGGTTTAACACTTCCTTAAACCTAACACTGAAAAATAAAGGACATTTATTGAATTCAGTCATCATTACAAACATTTGAAAGGCATGATGGGTTTTTTTCTTACCCAACTATGAGTGTTTCATTTTAACTGGCTGGCACACTGTTAAAGAGTGACTGTGGGAATCATTGTCGAACATGACTCGAACTGAAAATTACAAAAAGACACCTTGGTCACACAAAAGGAAGAATGGTGTATCTGATAGACAAGTTGAACTGAAGGATTCCTTAGTGCAGACCAGTGAAAAGCATGAAGGTTGATGCAACCAAAGTGCTCACGGACCAAATGCACATTGCGCAAATCCTGGACCTGGTAAGATATGACGTGTCATGGCTCCTGACAAATATTCTGCTGCTAATACAAGTTTTTCAGGTTGTTGTTTCTGTATGCGTGATGATGTATTAGTGCTGTTTTCACACTGTGTAGTAATATGTCTTAAAAGATAACTTTTGTCCTTTCCTGGGGATCTTTAATTTAGAAGCCGGACCTATAGGCCTGAATGAGCATTAGTGTTAACAAACTGTGTTGAGATATAACAGTATGTGCCTGTGTTAAAGATACTGATTCACTCCCAACATTTTGAGTATTGTTTTAATTGACGAAACGCTGCGTTTTTGTTTCTGAATCATATGAGGTTTCCTCAGGGTTCCCTGATTGCTAGGATAGATGGCATGTTAATAATATAGTAATAAACACAAAAGTGAAAAGTGACGTTCCATTACGTTAGTTGCACATACAGTATCACCAGGCAGACGTCACTACAAGACAACCACAGAGCCAGCAGCGTGATGCAGCAGAGGTAGCGACAGTGCCACTACCCCACAGTGTTGGAACTGACCGGTTCTCATGTCTTTGTCTTTGTTGTGTTTTGCACTTTAGAGCCACCACAGACACCAGTCACTGCAACAACTGTTAATCCTAGTTCACCATAATGAAGAACCTCTAGCGTTTGGTTCTCGAGCCATCAGTTTTTGGATGAGCATGCTGTAAAGAATACTTTAGCTACAAGCGCAAAACTTTCAGTTTCCAGACCCACACATACAGACACACAACTATGCCTGGAGCCCTTTCAATGAAACTAGTGAGGAGAAGGGAAAGGGGCTTTCTTAGTGGAGGGTAACAGAAAGAGGGTCAAAAAGGCTTTGGATGTTTGAAGGAGCCTCCAGCATCACATTTGGAACCAATCAAATCAGTGATGTTTTTTGGCCACAATATATAAAACAGATGGACTAAAAGTGGGGAGGCGTACCATACTGTTGGACAAAAATCTGCAGAGGAAGGTAGAATTATCTTTCTTTCTTAAGCCACTGTCCTCCACTTTTCAGTGTTACTTTATTGTTGATGCTCTTCGGATTAATTTCACAAAAGGATTGTTTTTATATTTTAGTTTTTTCTGCACCCTGTGTGGTCTCCTGTTAATATGAATGGTATTATAGACTTGTATGTTCCCTGTAATGTTAACACCAATAGATTTAACCACCGACCAGGGTGTGAATGTCACATTAAAAGAGCGTCTGTGAACATTCAAAGTTGTCTCACACCCTCTATGACCTCTGACCTCTCAGGAAAGCAGTGGGGGATGTAGGGGTGTATTGTTTGGTCACAAAGTAAAAACGTGAGGGCAGGTGCTCCCTGCAGGCGCCCTGTTTCAAATATAAGAGCCATGGGTCTCATGTGATGGATGGATCTATCCGAGATGCCAGGCTCCTTTGGGGCAGAGTCCACTGCAGGGGGGACGCCATCTGGGAAAAAAATGTCAAAGCAGGCCTAAAGGTTCAAGATTTATCCTCTGGCCTGAGGTTCAAATGTCTGTGCCTGACACTTTGTAGACAAGGTGGTAACGACAGCTTTTCTCACTTCCTGTACAAAAAGAGTTTATCCATTTTTGTCTTAAAGGATGAAAGGGATCAAACAAGGTTGGGGTCAAGCTTTTCCAACCTGGCCATCGTTCTTTTCTTCTCTTTTTTTTAACTGTGTGTCCTTCAGTGTCGTGAGGATCAACTTGAAACATTGAAGGTAGCAGATTACACATACGCCACCATCAGTCTTTACAGTGTTTCCTCTTTTGTGTTCTTCGTCCTTCTAAAAATGCGTATATTATTATTATTTTTTTATTTTTTAAGTGGTTTTGTGGCTGCCGAGGCCCAAGAAAGTACTTGCACAGCAAAGGCACAATGTCCCATGTGAAACTCAGTTTGTGTCTGTGGATTAAAAATTATATATATAGCACAAGCATGCAAGGTAAGACACACATACTGTAAAATGTGAACTGTACTTTAAAAAAAGTGTAAAATATACACCTTAAATACAAGTCACAGTGCAGGACAGAGTTTTTGCAGCGTGGAAAAATGTTGCACAGGACATATATATATATATATATATATATATATATATATATATATATATATATATATATATATAGTATATATGTTGAGACTGCTACCCCCGCGACCCGGTTCCGGATAAGCGGTGGAAAATGGACGGATTTTTTTTCAGTGTATCTAGCCAAAATTTATACTTCAGTGTACTTGGTCAGTATTTATGCTTTATTGTACTTCACTCTACTCTAACTAATAAGTGCAGTTTTCCAGTACATTAAGTAATACATTGTTTTTTGTTTTTTGTTTTGTTTGTTTCTGCTTCAGAACAAAATCTAAAAGATTGAAAAACATTTCCTTTGTTTTTCCATTCTAAATGCATTACACACAGGGCACATTGTTTGTGCAATTAGGTTAAAAAAAAATTATGTCAACTCAGTACACACTTTCACATAAACAACATAACTTCTCCAGGCAATAATGTGGTTTTTGATTTTTTGGAAGTTTTTGGAAGTTTCATTTCCAACAGAAACACATCTGACCAATCACATCTAATCAATTGGACCAAGGCGACGCTCCTGTCCAAAAAAATGAATAAAACAAAGAAACAATCAACCAGTTGTTTACAAATCTATGAGACTTTTATACTCTAACTGAACAAAAGTTTTTTGGTTTATCTCAGACAGAAAAACAGACATTGTTATTTGCTTTTTCGCAGAGCTGGATGGAAAGTGCCACATTTTATGGTAAATCAATGCAAAACCTTGTGGCAGAGCCATTAATAGTAACACTATAAGAGGGAAGTAATGTGACCATTCAGACGGGCCTTTATGAATACCATTAAAATAACACTAGCCAAAATTCAGACTAATTTGCACTGAACAGGCCACTTCAGAACCCTTGCTCTTTTTTCAGTCTACGCCCAGCTGGTAGCTCCTGTCACCTTCTCTTCACTCCAGATTTTACATCCAAACTGCTCCCAGAGCAGCAGGAGGCTTTGACCAGCTGTTACCCCAGATGAAGTTTCACTTTTCAAACTACGATCAGCTCTCTCGTCCATTCCCATCACACCTCTCAGTCAAGAGAATGATACAAAATCCACCCAGTGCTTTCCTCAGGTGATAACCAGCGGACCCGGTTGTAATAATTAGCAGCAGCACTACTGACTCACTGACCCACTTCCACGGTGCTCGAACCGCAGGTCACCAGTTCCTATCACAGCAGCTGTGGGACTTGCTGACAGCTGTTGCATCATAGGATGATTTGTTATTGTGATTTTAAAAAAAAAAGAGTTATTTCAATTTATGAATGGCTTGCATCTACATCTGTTGACATCTCTTTCACGGAGCATTCAAACACTTACTAGCTACACTGATGCAGATGTCAGTGTAGCTAGCAGGGGTGGAAAGTAACTAATTACATTTACTCACGTTACTGTAATTGAGTACTTTTTATGAGTAATTTGTCATTTTCTGAGTAGTTTTTGAAATATGTAATTTGTACTTTTACTCGAGTACATTTTGACCCAAGTATTTTACTTCACTACATTTAAACCCCCTCACGTTACTGAGTACAAAATTTATGGGCCTTGATGCGTCGAAACTGCCGGAAACAAAAGTTTTTAGTTCTGCCGGGTTGCTCTTCACAGCAAAGAGAGCAAGACTTACAGCAAAAAACTTCCAAAATCAGCTGCTGCTGAAATTAAACAAGAGCTTTTCCAGTGTAAAGTTGTAGATTGTGGGCAGTATTGTGGGATCTTGTGGGCATTTTATTGTGGTTTATTGTGAATAGCAGGATCCTGCGGGCATTGGGCACTTTATTTTGTGTTTGAATACTTTGATTCTGGTTTTAGTGTTGTCGGTTGGACAATATGTTTGCACTTTACAGTACAGGTTGTGACTGTCCTTTTTGTCCTGTTCTGAGGAAGTAAGACCTTTTACAAGTGTGGATGTGTACTTTAAAACGCCTCGAAGTTGATTAAAACAACTTGTGCTGGATTTGATTCGTGACTCATCCTTTTTTTACATTAAATAACGGAAAGTAACTTTTACTCAAATTACATTTTAAATGAAGTACTTTTGTACTTTTACTCGAGTAAATTTTTAGATGAGTACTTTTACTTTTACTTTGAGTAGGATTTAAGCAAAGTAAAGATACTTTTACTCAATTACAATTTTTCAGTACTTTTTCCACCTCTGGTAGCTAGTCACAAGTCAAGAGCTGTGCTCGTGTTAGCATTTTGGACAGATTTAGTGCTAAATTTGTATCAGCTGTGGTTGTTTTAAAGCGCTTTATAAATAAAGTTGAGTTGAGTAAATTAGTTGGTTCCAACCTCTAAAAGCGAGGTATAGCTGACTGTTAAGCTAGAAACTGAAACCAAGAGAGCAATCAGGATGGTTAAAGTCTGTTGATTACCAGAGCTCCCTGTACAGGGTGCATATGTGATTTGACAGCCTGTTCCCCAGCTGGCAAGTAAAGGGTTAACCACCTAGGATGAAGGAAACAGCTAAAATTTGCTAATAAGAGCGCTACGCTGAGATATAAACTCCAGCTTACTGAAATAGACCTCCTGGCTGTTGTTAATTGAGACATTACTGATTGTATACCTCCTAAATTGAATTACTTTTTTGTCTGAGGATTTTTTATTGTCCTCTAGTCTAGACAAGACACATCCATATGTTGTATCAGGTCTCAATGGGTTAAATAAATATTTAATGCAGAGAGCTCATGTGTGAGCTTTAGTTATGCTTGCAGCACAGAAACAAGCGGATCATTTCTTCCTGTTTCCATCTGTCCCCGTCTATATGCTACATTGACATGTTTGCCTGAAATATTTAGCTCTCTAACTTAAAGGGCCTAATGCCTATTTTAAACAGGCCTTGAATGTCTTAAAAACAAGCTTTTGATTGTTTTTGCTAAATAAATTAGAAATTCAGTCTCTAAGCCATGTCTTTATCTTCCCAGTTTCTAACCTCCTTCTCTATACGCTACGATACGTAGCGATACACCGCTATGAAAAAATGGCGGAAGCTCCGGCCGGCGGAGTTAGTTGTGGGCGTGGTTTCAGGCATCGCTCCCGTCATTACGTAACGACGGGAGCAGAATCTGAACGGCTCGTAGAAGCCACATCACACTGGATGGCTCATCCGGGCGGCTGTACAGACACTGCAGAATCTGGTTGCTTTCCTCCTTCTCTGAGTTGGCAGGCTGAGGGGAGACCACTTTATATATGTTAAAGCAAGAAAAAACGTGTTTTTCATAATAGGTCCCCTTTAAGTTGTGTTGGAAAGTTTGATCTTTGGATCCACACTAGTTCTAGGTTTTGGCCAAACCCGATGAGAGCAAAGCCATTTGGTCATTTCGAGACATACAGGAGCGTTATCTCCAGAATGAAATCCAACTTTTTATTTTAATACTTTAATAAGCACTTGGATGTTTTATTTTCTACTGTCCAGGCAGGGAAGAAGAGTTATTAGCAGAAATAAAAGAGTGCTATCATGGTGATGCTGAGCAGGTTTGTCACTTCTTTGCTGCAAATTCAGTTTTAATTTAAATCTGTAAATGCAGACATGGAAAGGTTTTTATTAAATGTCCTATTAAGGCCAGCTGAATACATCCAATCTGTCACTTGATAGGGCATATGTAACTACTGGCAGTATGAGGCAGAGCAGAGCAGTGTTTAGGTTGGAACACAAAATGTTAGTGTGACACCTCCAGGACCATAAAACTTAGAAGAGAATATCTGAGGAAGGTGAGTATTAAAAGATAGGCATGCTTTTTGATTATGTGTAAAATCACAGTGGCGCTAAAGTAATGATGCTCCAAAACATAAAACCGGGAGGTCAAGCAGAAGCACCCTGGAGGAGTCTATTTCCCTGGATGTTGGAGGGTAAAAAAGCCCTCTGTGATAAAAAAGAGGCATTATTAAGTTTATGTGGGACCAGTTTTTGTGTGTGTGTTAATATGTCTCCCAAAAGAAGTTAGGATAACTGTTTTCTTTTTTCTTCTTCTCTTCTCAGCAGGGCTCTACAGGTTTAGCATGCACCGCCTCAAGACCTTTTCCATCTCCTTCCACATACCATCAGCCTGAAACACACACTTAAATCATATGCACGAGGGGGTGACACTACTCTGCTACTCTGCAGTATGTCAGCGCTGGCATGATCTCTCCTGAGAGAGAACTGGTGAATAACAGAGGAGACCCGTGATTCTGGCCACATCATCTTTAATCCACTACCAGAGAAGTAGACTAATGCATGTTGAGTTTTTATGTTACCCTCTTCATATCTAAACAGGAAAGAAAAGAAGACGAATTGGTGGGTCCATAAGACCACTTTTATATATCTTTGTAATTAGCGCTTTTACAATGCAGTACTCTACAGGGGTCATTTACTTTTGGAAACATCTATAAATAATTTTGCAAGATTGTTAAATAAGGCTGCCAGACTCGATTGAGTGTATGATGGAAAGCTTTTAAATGAAGGGAAATTACTGCATACAGCAATAAATGTAGCTTGTGGTTTGTGTAGTCCAGCCGGTTTGTGGCAGTCACTGACAGTGGCTGTGAATGTACAAAATGTACCAATACACAGGTTTTAGCTTGTGTATTAGTACTACTCCTGTGACTGAGGTGTGAATTGTAACAAAAGACTGAACCTTTATCGGAAGAGTTTAAAAAAAAGCAACCATTTATTGTCAATAGTGACCTCATTTATAGAGGAAGGCAAAATGAGACAAATTCACAACATTAACCACAAAGGATTACAAAGACCAGGGGCCATAGAAGAGGCTGGTTCATCAGCAGCTGCCAGCATCTCTTTCAGTCAAAATCAGTGGAGAAAATGACCAAAATTATCCTTTAAAAGACAGAAAGAGAAACCATGAATGACTGCACACTTTCTTAAACTCATAAAACACTTAAAACACAAGCTGAAATGCACATTTTCATGGCATACTGTAGCCAGAGTATCTATCTTTGCAAGGGTTGTAGTTGCTGCACCTTATGATTGCTCATGTCTTTGTCATCAACCCATTATGACCGGACGGAACATACAGTATGTGTGCTTTTACCTTTCGAGTCTGCATCAAAGCACATGTGGCATCCACATTTTCAGAAAATGCAAACTATTGAGTTTTAAAAAAAATTACTGATCCATGCACGGTCATTAATTCAACATGAAAGCAGCAGTTCCAACCTCTCAAATGGTCTTGATTTTATGTTTTCAGTTTCTTCAGAAGATGAGGAATAAAAGAGTTAAGTGGACAGGACAGTGGAAAGTTTCCCAGATGTCATGAAGGGTTAAAGCCATTTTCTGTGGGGGAGGGGGTGTTGGATCTTTATTTTGAATGGTGACAGTTCAGTGGGTGCAATGTGCCACCTACATGCCCTGAAGCTTGCTGGCATTTATTTCTAAATGGACCAGAGTGTCTCTAAATCATATTTCCTTGATGGTTTCATTTCATGGTTAAAAGTTTAAAAGGCTGACAAACTAGATAAATGATGCCAACAAGTGAATGAATATAAAAATTACACAAGAGGGTTGTTCATTCTTGCATGTCTGCAGTTTTATGCAAAGATCTTTGCTTTTACTGTACAATAACTGTTGAGCATGGTTGCAAAAATTAACTATACTCAGACAGATTGAAAATCAATAATTAATTCTCTGTATTGCGGTTGAACCCGAAAGTCACCCTGTCCATGGATTAGCTACTCAGCAATACTGCCACAAGAAATGTGTCCTTGTCATGGTGTCACAACTGTGAATGAATACCAAACCTTTATTTACACTTGAGCCCACGTCTGGCATTTTTAGGGTGGCAGTGGGTCACTTGCTTACCCACGGCCACTGTTTTTAAAATTACGAGGGTTGTTTTTTTCATTTCTGTTTCATCTGACCCCCAAATTCCTCCAATTAATTAAGGGAACTTTCACAACACAGGCATATAAAATCATATGATCCACAACCTCTGATACAGTCTGTCCATGTATAATTACTTGAAGATTTGAATTGAAGGAGGGAAATAAAAATTTAGCAGTAACATGGTGATTTTTGACTAAAGCATTCAGCCATACATTGTAATGACATACTGTATGTATTAAAGGTATGTTCAGACTAAAATAACAGAAAGTCCTATGAGTAAACTAAAGCCACTTTTCTCAGGAAAAAGAAATCCTACAACAAGCCAATAGGAGATCAAATAGAAATTTACAGAAGATCACTGTAAACACGATCCAGATGGGAAATTTTAATGTTGTATTTTCAATGTCAGAAAAGTACTAAAATTTCTCTCCTTCACAACATATAGCTGTCTAACTGAATATTTCACTTGCTGGCTAGTAAATACAGATTGTCCTAAATTGAAAGTTGTTTTTTTCCAGGGCTTTGAGTGTGCCTCTGACTGGTGCACAGTGCGGAGTCGCTACACCAAAGATGCAGTCGACCACTCTGCAGGGAGGTTGCAGCTTTTATGACCACTGGCTAGAAAACGACAAACGCGAAGCACGGATAACATGTACAGATGACGATCAAATCCACAAGCAGACTCCTGCAAGGTCTTAGTGTGTGCAGTTTTTCACATTGACAGTGCCCCTGTTCTCAAATCACATCACATCACATCACAAGGTAAATAGTTCGATGGCCTAGGATTTATGTTTGGGACTTTTGATGGAGGTGCACTTCCAATGCTTGCCATGCGGCTTTCCCTTTGCTGTTGATATCAGAGTGACTGACCTGTTGTTCCTATCTGCGCACTTTTGTTATTTTTCTTTCTTTTGTTTTGCTTTTGATTTTATGTCACTGTTACATTTTTGTTGTAATGCCCAAAATATACAAATCATTAAAAATAAAGTTAAAAAAAGAAAGGTAAATTGTTTATTTTATGCTCACTACTTGGTGATGAATGACAGAGTGATTTAGAGGCACTATCAGTTACGATACATTTGCATGTCAAAACCGGCGTGCTTGTTTATGAAATAATTTTTATATAAGTTGAAGTAACACAGATGGAAGAGCTAGCACTTCACTGTAGCTGAAAACGTAGCAATCCACATTACTATGTATTAATTTTTATTAACTGAAAAGGAAAAATATGGAAAATGCAAATCCTTGATTAATTGTATGGATGTTCTTACTTTATCAGAGAGATCTTAGAAAGTTACTTGTGTATCATGACAAAGTAAATCATCAGAATAATAATTATGAGAATTTATTGCATTTATACAATGCTTTTAAGCTACCAGGCTGGACAGGAAGTCATTTCTGACAGATTCAGTCTGGCAGAATTTGTATCCCTTGTCCCATCAACATAATCCCACCTTTTTTAAAGTAATAAAGAGCAAAACAATATTTTTGAGTACATGTAGTTATATATGTTAATTACTATAGATCAATCAAAATCAAAATCAAATCAAATAACTTTATCTATCTGTTAGGAACTTCGTTTGTGTAAAAGCATCAGCATCAGTGCGTGTACAGTTAACATATGTGACAGGACAATACAGAAACAAACCACACAATCAATGTAAAGCAACATCCATTGGGCAATCACAAGTACTGCTTACACTTAGATGCTGTAAACCATAGCATAGATAAAATAAGAAAGAACAAAGAGATAAAAAAAAAGATTTAGTAAAGCACAGAGAAAACATCTGAAAATGGACCTTGAAAACTCTTGAATTTAAGATGGAAAACCTTTGTGACACATTTAGCAAGAAACGCACTTCTACTCACACACACATTTAAGTAAAACAGAAGAAAGAACATGAAGTAATGGCATGATGTATGTATGTGTATGTATGTATATGTATGTATTTATATGTATATATTTATATGTATATATATGTATGTATATATATATACATATATATATATATATATATATATATATATATATATATATATATATATATATATATATATATATATATATATATATATATATATATATATATATATATATATATATGTATGTATGTATGTTCAGACTGGAAAACCCAGAGAGGGTCTGTTTTTTTAAACAGGCTAGAATAAAACAGGATAAAAAAAGTGAAGAATGATCAGATTAAGAAAACTACACTAATGTGAATAATATAGGCTTTGTTTCTGCACCAGGAGAGTTCAGATTTAAACTGAAAATACCTCTCAAATAGATGGAGCATTGGGATAAGGATCACTTAAGGACCCTACAGAAACAGCGGGGGGCGGTTAGTGTGGATGTGGGGAGGAGAGGGGACTCAAAAGAAATAAACTGTGCCACAGGCATCAATAATTAGTTTTTTAACCTGGTGAAGGAGTTAAAATATAGAGCTTAGAAGAAGGTTAGAGCAGTACGAACTAAAAAACCGGTCATTTGTGTAGTTTTTGTCTTGCAAACATGTTGAACAGATTAAATGGGACATGTGCATAATATCAATTCAACTATTACCTGAATAGTCAGAATTTGCAGGAGTAATGATCAGAAATCAACGGTAAGCAAGATTAAGGACATAGTCCAGCCCAGGGTTCTACCGTCTCCTCAGTTTAATAGATGTATTTTGTTCTTAAGCTTGTGAATAGTAAATTGAAGGTTGTTACTAGTGAGGGAAATGACTGCAAACGAAATGAGTGACAGGTCATCCAGAAAGCACTTGTGTCCAAAGACTTGCTTTTACTTTGGTCTGAGTTGTAAAGTTTCCCCCCAGAGGTCTCCCCGGTGTGAGTCTTCCAGCTTCAGTGACGGTCAGGGGTCAAAGAGCAAAACCCAACAGAAGGATCTGCTCGTCACACTGATCCATGGACAGACTGTGAGCATAAAGCTGCCTGGTTTGTTGCTGTGTTTTATGGTACAATGACATTTCCTTTCTTCCTCAGTGTTAAATGCCAAGGTTAACATTAGGAATGAAATTCAATGCCCCTGAGGTAATAGAAATATACCAACAACAACCATTTAGTTTACCACTCAAAAATTAGAGATGGGAAAACAGCTTTGTTCTGTCAAATCCATTTTCCTTATGTCTTAACTAAAATATTCAACATTCACATAGTAATCACACCTTGTCTGCAGGAAATTTTGCATATTTGCTTTTCACTTTCAGTGTCATGCCCTATTTCTCCCACTGTTTAGTTAGATTTAGGTCCAAAGATTAGGTGGTTAGATCTAAGAAAAACACAAAAAAAAAGGTTGGGTATAAATACTTAGCTTCATCATGTAAATCCACACATCAAATAATAAGGCAGACATTTACTGATTTAATATTTATCCTGAAAACTAGAACTTAAAACTATCTAATCATGGAATTTTTATGCAAATCAGAAGAATAATGTCATGAAGAAACAAACTTTTCGGTCCAAAAACAACAAAAGATGCTCCTCTGAAGCTCCTGAATTCACATTGCTTGTCGTAAGCAGTGGATTAATATCTTCAACCTGTAGGTTTTACTTAAAGATTTGAACGTGTTATCCTCATCGGATATCATCAGTTAAGTGATTGATAAAAAGGTGGGTCTTAGAATGCAACACATTTTGTAATATATTGCTAGGCTAAGTTAACACCTACGTCTGTTGCCATGACAACAACATGAGAGCACACAGTGGTAACTATGAGCAGGAAAGCATCTAAAACCAAGTCCTATCAATTACCTTTAACCCCTTGATGCCTGATACGTGAAATAATACAGATACCTTTTTTTTAAAAGACTCCCAACTCTGTCTTTAACAGTTTTCTAATTAATAATTTTTGTACTTCTATGAATCTATCTATGAATTTTATAAATCTTTTTTTTTTTATTGTTGATTTTTTTTTTTTTTGGGCCCCCCCCCCCCTAAAAAAAATCAAAAAATCAACAATTAAAAAAAAAAGATTTATAAAAAAAAAAAAAAATCTCCAAAAATAGATACAATAAAAAGAATAATAAATAAAAGCACCAAATGTATTCATAGAAGTACAAAAATTATTAATATCAGAAAGGTGTGTATTAAATACTGTATGCATCTCAGGCTAACTGATCACTTGGTTTTAAATAAATTAGTTTCAGTACTTTAATAACATATATATATATATATACAAATATTTTACGCACCCCTTACTTACAACTTTATGTCCAGTACTATGTGCAGTGCACACATCTCTGGTATGGATTTGGTTATAACCAAATGTGTAATGTAGTTGTGTTCAAGTTCCACAGCTGCTCTGGAACCCCATGCTGAGATCATTAGACCTGTGAAACGGGAACATCAATTATGGCATAGCACAATCTATAGCCTTTCACTGCAGACCTCTAACAAGATTAATTCCTTGTGGATGGGATAAACTTCCCAAAATGTCACTGTAGAAAGGGACCAATTGAAGTTAACAAGCTCATTAGGCCACTTCAGGACAACGTTCAGAGTATTTTGTGTCTGTGATTCTCAGCTGGTGGTCATGGGGCCATGGGAGGTACATGAATGTTTTGAGATGGGACAAAATAAATCCATATTTTATAGCACATGCAACCCAATATTTAACCAGGTAACATCTTAAGAAGTAATAGACCAACTTTGCAAAGTAAAAAAAAAAAAAGAAAAGTATTGAATCCAAGTGCTTTACGCTTAAATCTGGCCGTTTTTTTCTGCAGTCATGTACTAAAGAAGCTTCAGATCACGTAAGGTTAATGGAAACAACTGGCATTATTTTACATTTTTTCAAATTAATTTTTGCAGCATGTTTATGACACTGGGCTGTCTGGTCATTTTCATCTTTTGAAGACATCAATCTTATGAGACAGCAGGGCATTGATTCTTTCTTTCTATCTTTTTTTAAGAGAAGGATGGTATATGTGGGGTTAAGACTATATAAACTATAGTACCTCTGTTCATCTTAATGAGAAACATCTCATCTATAGAAACAGTGTGACTCATTCATGTGTTTTCTGTTTCAAGACAGACACTGAGGGACCTCGGTGGCAAAGTGAAAAAAGCTCTTTATGCCTTTGGCTGCGTGGATTATTCTTGGTTCGCCTTGTTCACTGTTTTTAAAATGAGAAGATAAATCACTACCAAACTCATGCTTTTATTTACTCTACAGTGATAGATCACAGCCAGAGAACCTGCCTGTATGGAAATAGTGCTATAGCGATACATGCCAATAGGAAAACATCCCTTTTGACAAACAAGGTCTGAGTCTACGTACGTTGTGTTTCTTTCACACCGAAAGCAGTTTTATGAAGATTCAATTAACAGATTTCTCAAAACATTTCACTTCACATCACTTTATTTTCTACTTGCTCCCCCTTATTTTGTGATTGTATTTGACAAAGGTCCAGCCCTGGATTCTCTGTGAAATAGGAGAAGGAAATGGGTGGAGCATTGCGCAGAGAAAAGCAGCAAAGGGTAAACCAGTGTGTCTGACCAGCCGTCTCTCATTTTCACACAGAGTTGTAATGAGAACCTGCTGGGGTGATGTTAAGCATAGACCGAAGATCGGTTTACCTCTTTCCCAAACCTCTGACCTTAAACTGTACTGGTGATTCAAAGTACATTTTTTTTAAAACATAGTTAGTCTTAATCAAGTCATGATAATGATCCCTCATTCAGATCCAAGTTACCATGCCTTCCAAATCTTCTGACTCATAAAAGTTAAGATGTTTTGAGATGCGTCCCTGTCGCTGACTGTATCTCGTGTTTTCTGTAGGCAATGCATCAGTGGAAACCCCAGAGCGATTTGCATATGCAGACAAAAAGTACTCAGGAGCAAGTGTAGTCAGTCAGCGAAAGGGTGAGCATGTGACTCTTCACCCCACAAGAGTTGAGTCAGCTGACTTGCTGCACAGCTTAAGAACCTACTGAACAGGAGGCTTTAGCCCTTAATTGTATAAGCCCTTCAGCGAAGATGAACAGGCTTCGAGGAAAAAGTAGGTTGGAGACTGTGAGTCACTCTATTAAAACAAAATAACACTTTTTGAACAGCAAAGCTATTCTTATTTATGTATTTATTTATTTATTTATTTATTTGCACAAAAGAACTTTAAGTTCAGCACTTCCCCCTCTTGGTGTGGAGGTCAAAGTGGACATGCTTTTCCATGCTTTCTGACCTTCCTGAAGTGTTGATGAATAGTGACCGTAAATGTTATTATGAGCTTAAATAGCACCGATTCTATGTTATAGAAGCAGTGAATCAAAATGTCACAAACTTTACGGTGCAAGACTTTATTTTTAGACTTCATCTAACTGCGTCATGAGCTATTGAGCCTTCAGACACTCGACCAGTTAAAAGCACTTAAGACAACATCATCTCTTTTAAGGAAGTGCTGTTACTGGAGATTTGTTTCACAAAGGGACAAAAGGCACTTTTGCGACACCGTCTAAGATTTGCTCACCTTTTCATTTTCTCTTCCATCTATGAGTCTTTTAGTTGCCTCTGCCATTATGTCCACAATAGATCTGTGAGCTACACAGTCACAAGAGATGACCAAGAATGAGAGTCCAAGCTATTTGGGCTGGTATTTGCCGAATGTAAGGATGGAAAACCCTTAAGCACTGGACAATGATCAAATTGAACGAATGAAAAGGATACTGATTTTTGTTACTTTAAAACATGATAAGTTTGTTGTTTGATATTTAAGTTGTCATCAAATCATATCAAAAGATCAAAGCTCACTAATGTGCTGGCCTGTCACTCACAAACTTTCTAATTCCCCCTCCATTCGCTTGAGGATGTCATAAAGCAAATTAAGGATGTATTTTATGGAATTAAAGTCGTCTTTTTGAACACATAA
This sequence comes from Cololabis saira, assembly GCF_033807715.1. NCBI lineage: Eukaryota > Metazoa > Chordata > Actinopteri > Beloniformes > Belonidae > Cololabis > Cololabis saira. The sequence continues at coordinate 25,893,615 of NC_084587.1, forward strand.
GATACAGCTTCCCTCTAATTGCAACAATGAATCTAATTCAAGTGTTCCATATAGCTTTTAGAAAACAATAAAGTTATATAACATAGTGAGTGGTCCTTTGTATCACCAAGACATTGTTGATGGTGACGCCTTTATATTTATTTATGCCAATCGGGGGCATAGATTGACACTGAGCTGCTGGAGACAGTCAGTCCCAGGGTGAGCGCCGAGAAACAGACAAGCACTCCTATTAAAGGCCTATTAGGAATCACTACTTAGCACATTTCAACTTTTTCTCTGTGGTTTCTTCCCATGATGCACCTTAAACCACAGAGTCTGGAGAAAGTCCACGGAGGAAAAACAGGAGAGTTCCACAGCAAGTCCACAGGTGTCTGATCCAAAATCTTTACGCTGAGAAGCAAAGCTCATTTAGACACCTCTGCTCAGGATTTAGGAAATACATCTTTAGCAGCAAACCTAATGTAATGATAGTGCAGGACTTCATTCATAAAACACAATTTTTACATGTTGGGTTCACCGAATCATTGTTTTTGTATGGAAAGAAGCAAAGTGAGGCTTCATGCCAAAATATCCCCTGGGTCCAAAAAACCAAAAACATGGACCTATAAACATACATGATGTGTTTAATTCAGAATCAGAAGAATCAGAATCAGGTTTATTTGGCCAAGTCGGGTCAAACAAGACTGTTAATTTGACTCCAGAGCATATAAACTACCACTAAATTTAGTTTTCTAAGATTTTTCAGCACTATGCCTAAAACAAGTGACTTATGAGCAATTTTGAATAACTATCAGTGTTGCTGAGTGTATGTGAGTGGGGGGGCGACACCATCCCTCCCTACACCAGTGTGGCAGCAGGCATCTCAACAGATTTTCAAATCTACATTAGTAAAATGAAAAACATTTTGCAGACTGAGAATACACCAGATCTAAGTGGGGAAAATGCCTGTAATGTGGGTGAAATTACCCTTTAAGCAAGAAATTCTTACATTCAAGTTTGGGGTCCAAGCCTGAGAAGAAACACACTGCTGTTTTCTGCTCATGGGGGTCTGAGGGCGGATAGGAGCCAGAGCTGCAGCGCCTGAGGTGGGAGGCAGATTTGGTTTCACCCTTGGGTGTATTGAGTGGAAGTCTGCTTCTCACACCAGGGCAAGCCATATTTCACTGTGTGGTATGAACCTGCAGACCTGCCCAGAGGATTTCACCTCTCTTAATGATGGAAAATTAACGCTCCATTGAACTGAGCTAAATGCCCCCACTGACATTTCCAAACTATTTACAGCAGGGGTCGAAAAGCAGCAAGCTGCAGGATCATTCGGGGTATATTTCTGCTGATTTGGGTGTAATGAGGGAAGCCTTTCAGACAGATTCTCTTATGATTCCATTCCAGGCAGACCTGGAGACGAAAAAAGAGATGGAAACTTTTTAAGAAAACGAGTGATGATAAAATACTATGAATGCAATTAGAAGTTTTTACGTCTCTCAGACCCCAGGAGGAGCAACTGGAGAGAATTTGGATGTCTTTGCTTGAGAAAACAAATTTCTCCTCAAGATTCACCTGACATGGAAACCAATTGTGCTGAAGTAAGAAAGGGTCCTTGCGCACGAACTACTGGCTCCTCCCAGACATGTGTGTGTAAAAAAAAAAAAAAAAAAAAACAACCTCAATTTAACAGAAGCAGCAGACCACTGACACACGCTCAATCCACGCTTACTGGTGCCCAGCAAAGCCTGAACCGGCGTGTATGTTGCAACTTTTACGCACAAACAAAATGAGAACCTTCATCTCGACCGTAACAGCGTTCTGGGTGATAACAATACCCTGCATGGAAGCCATCCATGGACTCTACAATTTTGGCCAGCACGACTTATTCTACAAAAAAAACAATTGCAAGCAAATCCCTGCAAATCTCCTCCTTTGCAATGACATAGAATACGCGGAGATGCGCCTCCCGAACCTGCTCGGACACGAAACCATGAATGAGGTTCTGCAGCAAGCTTCGTCGTGGATTCCTCTGGTGCAGAAACAGTGTCACCCTGACACAAGAAAATTCCTCTGCTCCCTTTTCGCTCCTGTCTGTCTGGACGACTTGGACGAGCCGATCCAGCCGTGCAGGTCTCTGTGCGAGAGCGTCAAGCGCGGCTGCGCGCCCGTCATGTCCGCGTTTGGCTTTCCGTGGCCAAAAATGTTGGACTGCGACCGTTTCCCGCTAGACAACGACCTGTGCATACCTCCAGCAGGCATTGAGAACTTGGTCCCAGTCACTACAGAGGGTAGGATTCCGATTATGTGTGATTTTTAGCCATTTTTCCATCAGCGTCCTGTGCGTAAAAACGCAGAATATGGCACACCTGGTGTGCCCTACATAAGTAACATACTGTTTTCAGTGTTGGCAGATTGTTTCATTTATCTTGTCTAATTTTTCTTTCAGTACCCAGGGTCTGTGATGCTTGCAAAGAAACAGATGAAAATGATAACGAAATTGTTGACAATCTTTGCAAGAATGACTTCGGTAAGTCCCTCAGATTCATTGCACCAGTAGTCCTCAAGGTGAAGTACATGTGTCCCAAGAGGTTAGAAGAAATTCAAGGCATGCTCGTATAAATGTGACAACTAAATATGCATCACCTACTGAAACCCGCGTTAAGAATATATTCAATGACCAATATGCCCCTCCCTATTGCGTGCATTTTAACACCAAATAGCATGGGTCCTCTCACTCGGCTTACATGAGGACATATAAACAAAAGTTTAATGAAGTGGCACCCTCTTGAGCCAGTCATCAAATTAAAAATGTAGAAATGCACTTTTCTGGGGATCACAACCAATGTTCTCCTAGCGCATGGTCCAAACCCGAGATAGGGCTTTTCAGGAAGAGCATAGGACTCACCCATCAATATCCAGAAGATGGTATTCTGCTGTGGTGACCCTTGAAAAATAGCCTAACCTTTTTGTTTTCTTTGTTTTATTCGGTTTTGTTTTGTTTTCTTTGTTTTTTGCTCTTCTGGAAGCCAATGGTGTGTTTTACCTCAAGGCAGCAAAATCCCAAGCATCATGTTCAATTGCATGTGGATATGAGTCTTCCTGCATGGACACCTGTAGTCACTGACATACTTTTTTTCTTGGTTTGCTCTTTGGCTCAGTTTAGACACCAAAATGACTTAGTCTTTAAGCTAAAAAACGACCTAAGGAGAGTATTGGGGCTGAAAACATACAGCCTTTCAACACAACACACTTCTAACAAAGCTGGATTATACCTGTATGACAAAACTGGGATGAGACCAGTTTTTGTTGTTCATAAATCCAGAGATCACCTCGGTATTGGTTTCCTTTCATTTAAAATGGCAAAACTTGGTCCTGCAGCTAGATCCTTCATTATTTAGACATTTTCTCTCTCTCTGTTTCCTGAATGCATCTCCAGCTCTGAAGATCAAAGTCAAGGAGATCTCCTACATCAACGGCGACACTAAAATAGTGCCGGAGTCCAAGACCAGGACCATTTACATGATGAACGGTGTGACGGAGCGGGACCTGCGGAGGATGGCGCTGTGGCTGCGGGACGGACTGGAGTGCATCTGCGAGGAGATGAACGACATCCACGCGGCGTACCTGGTCATGGGCCAGAAGGTGGACGGCCGTCTCGTCATCACTTCACTGAAGCGCTGGCAGAAGGGACAGCGCGAGTTTAAGAGGATTTCACGCAGTATTCGTAAGATGCAGTGCTAGAATAAAAGACGATTAAAAAAATGCATGTCAGTGTTGAAGATAAACTTTAGTGGAGCCCTGTTTTTATTTTTATCTGACACACAACGTGCTGCTATGGGTCATATGTTCAGGTCTTGGGCGCAGCTGTTTCCAAATCCTCAGAAGATGCCTTATGGTTTCCTCCGTTGGTTTATTATCGCATAAAAAGAAACTCTGTTACATGAGGCACATAACAAGACCAGCACATGTATTTCCCTCTATAGTGTTTATGGATTTTCAGGTGTCAGACAGATCATTTAAAATATGTATTTATAAAAGCTCATTTCCAACATCTAAACAGTTTTCAGAGCTTGTCTTTGACTCTCATTTTGCAGTGATTTACTGCCCCCTAGTGGACCGTTTTGAACTCACGCGTCTTTCCGGGCGGATCGGTCTCAGTGTCGTTCCTCCGTTGCTGTTAATTGCTCTCAGATGGTGTTTAAGGTGCAGAGAAATAACAAATTACATGGCTGGAGTGAAAACTGGTAGCTTTGACTTCAGGATGAAAAATTACTCACTGTAAAAATGATTGTCAGATGTGGCTAAATCCTGCATAAAGGTGGAATTCATTACATTCAAACTGAAATGTTTTCTCTTGCTGGGTTAAATGACAGTTGTGTATGTGGAAGTTATTTTAATGAGTATACTATAAAAAAAATACAAAAAAAATTAAAACAAGTTCAATTAGAAAAATTTCATTCTTGAAAGGCTGAGATGTGATCAAAAGGACATCAAATTATAAACTCTGGACAAATGCTTTTTTAGCTCGACAAAAATAGAAATTGGTCAAAAGTGTGATTCCTGTGTTTGGGTGTTTTGTATTTTTATATTCCACCTGTTTTCTCAAGAAAAAATGAGAAATAGCTGGCTATATTCTCTTGATAAACCTTTTATAATGCATCATTTTCTATCACCGTATGATAAAACCAGTATTTTTTCTACTTCAGACATCATGTTTCATTTAAACCTTTGTTTAGATCTTCAATGTGTTTGATTAATATGAGCTATTTTTAAGCATAAACATAATTTTCAAATATATTGACTTGGATTAGTGCCTTGGTAAATAATCATGAATTTGTGTGTATGTTTGCAAAATACAGTGTTTTTAGAAGCAGTACAGTGTAAATATAATATCAAATACTGTTCATTTATTCTTGTATAAAGCTTTCAGCAATTAAAGTTGTCAAATCTACTCTGTGTGTGATTCTGGCATAAAATAGAACTCTTTTTAAATCCTAATCCTTAAAGTTATTGGATGGAAATACAGTCCAATGGTGTGTACTATTAAACAATGTCATCTAGTGGATTTTATAGGTATATTTTGGTTGTAGAAGATGCATTTAGTGGTAAATGTTTTAAAGGTGAAAATAATAATAATAATAATCTTAAACACATTGTGTAAGTTTAGCCTTCAATTTTTAATCATCCAAGTTATCAACTTAAAAAAAAAGCACTTGTAGGGTTATCCACAGACTAGATCTGTTTCAAGATGCTCAACTACACCTGCTTGAGGCTTCATCTGTTGTGCAGAATGTGGGGATCTACCAGATGTTCCGTCTGTCTGGACTTATCACAAAGTTGGACGGGCCTCCCAGAGTTTTATACTGGCACAGAGTCTCAGTCATCCAGCTCATGGTCATTTCAAAATGCTTGCTTCTTTTATTGGTTCCTGAAGACATTTTTACTACCACCTGAGATATTCCCTGAGTTCACCCTGACAGGTGGAGAATTTAAGGCTCCCGATGTGTTGATGGGCTGCTCATTCTACTCCCATGTAACTGACTTGGGTTCGGGGTTAGCGTTTCTCTGTACACTCCTCACTGCATTCAGCTGCAAATGCACCACCACTCTGTTTTGGTTTGGGTACTTTATCGTTAGGGTGAACAGCTTTTTGGGTGTTATTACGTTTTAAACAATAAGATAATGCAGTCTTTGGCAATCCTTCAATGGTTTTACTGCATTACTTTTCCTCTCTGTTTGATAGTATGAAGCTCCAATGTTGGACAGCTTATGATCAAGTGGGTGGTGTGAACACATAAAGCAGATATTGGTCTTTGTGGGTGGAGGTTTCTGGTATACAACAATGCTGAGACTTCCATCCTCCAAAATGGCATTTTGTTATTTATATCTTGCATTCAACGGACTAGATGTAACATTCACTGAACTGTTGTGTTCAGTAAAGGCTTATACTTCTTGATTCATCCCAGGTGTCCTCCACATGAAACAGTGTCCTTGTAGGAGTTGCTCTACTTGCTACTTCTTTCTTGTAGGTTGGAGTTGTAGATTTTCTTACTCTTTAAACATCTGTTTTCCTCACAGTAAAATCTGTGATTGCATTTAAAATAGGCATTGGAGAGGCAGACGTTCATTTAGGGAGCCCTACCAGTCAGTTTTAATAGAAGAAGACTTTTAAATAAGAGCTAAATCATCTTTAAAAAGCAAACAAACCATAAAAGAAGTCCAGTTGCCTTCTAAGCTGCCTTCAGAGTTTTTGGTAACATAAATCAATGTGTGAATTGATGTGAAACTAATCATACAAAGCCCCAGGAGAGGTGATTAAAAAAACAAACACTTCAGTGTGAAATATTTACACCTAGTCCCACATGGAAAATATATCATTAAACTATGCCGCTGTATCCAGAATGATTTGATTTATCGAGGCCTTGCCATGGTGAACATGTGTTGATTTCTGCTCATTTTGTATCTTGGTTCACTGTTATTCTAACTCTCACATGCCCACCATGTGATCCCGGTTACTCACCTCCACAGTCCCATGTGTCATATTGGGTTTGACCTAGAAATACCCGGGACTCCCCACCGGTCAGTGGTCTTTTGGCTGAATGCCAAAAACAAAGTCAACTCCACTCCTACAGTCTAGACGGTAGTTTCATTCTGACCTATTATCCTCACATGTAAATTATGTTTGTAGTCCAGCATCAGCCCTCAATGGAGTTTTCCAGTGCACTCCCGGGGGCGCTTGTTGCTGTCCATGCATGAAGTTCCTCTAAAGGGCAGAATTAGCATTTTTATGTACTTGATCTGTGCACAAAACAGTAGCTGGTATGTATGGTATTACCAGTACTCGAGTTGGTAAAACAAATCGGGGGGATGGTGGATTTTATCATATGGGGACAGATAATTTGTGCTGATTACAAATAATATAATATATTACTAGCACTGACCAAAACACCTGCAGAAATACTGCAGGAATTACATAGCAGCAGTTAAATGCAGCCTTCTGTAAGCTTTAAATATCCACAGGGCTTACATCAAATACATCAAAACACAAAAATAAAAACAGTTTTCTGAACTTATCAATATGCCTCTGTCCTTCACAGGATAAGTAAAATGGATCACTGCAAAAACTCAAAATCTTAACAAGAATATTTGTCTTATTTCTAGTTAAAATGTCTCATTTTAGTAAAAAAAATCTCATTACACTTAAAACAAGACTCATCACTGGAAAAAACAACAATTTTCACCTGTTTCAAGTAGATTTTCACTTGAAATAAGTAGAAAAATCTGCCCTTGGAACAATATTTTTTTGCTTGTAATAAGAAGATAAATCTTGTCCCACTGGCAGATTTTCCTACTTATTTCAAATGAAACAGGTGAAAATTGTCACATTTTTCTGGTGGTATTTTTCTGGTGATGACTAAATGTTGAAATAACAGTAAAACCACATTCATTGATGAAATGACATAAGGGATGGAAAGGGGGGATGGCAGTTTTACAGGGGGGATTATTTTGACTGTTTTTATTTCAGGGGGGATGCTATCCCCCCTCATCCCCCTTCAACTCCAGTACTGGGTATTACTGTATGTGTGTTATAGCTATTATAAAGCACATGACAGGTATCCAGTGGATATTCACACCTCGAAGCAAATACTAAAAGATGATGAAACATTGTTCACAAAGCACAAAAATATCTTACTTTTTCCAATTCTTCAAGTTCCATCCAGCCATGTCACCATCCCGCAGGGATAAGAGCAGGGGTGAGCGGGTCCAGTGTCCTGCTTGTTCAGTTAATTCCCTGCTTCAATACACTTGATTCAAATGAAAGGTCGTCATCAGCTTGTCATCAAGGTGTGCACAAGTCTGTTAATGACACAGGCATTTTTATCAGGGTGTGTTGAAGGTGGAAACATCTAATACATGCAGGACACCGGCCCTCCAAGACCAGGATTGCCCAACCCTGGACTAGAGTCTCACCTGGTGAATCATCAGGTGAGCCCTGACATGTTACCAGTCCATCACAGCGCAAAGTAAAGACATTCCAGGACAACCTCAAATGCTCTTTCTCCAAATACTAACCGGTCAAAGCTCTTTCGAGCTTAAAAAGAGGATGGTATGTCCCATCGGCGTATTTACACATGTATGTCATTTTTACTGTCTAACAAGAGTTACTTGTTATAAATCTCTGTGGCTTGTAAGGGATTGCAACATCGAGTAAAATCCTTAATAACTTATCAAGCAAAATGTTTTACCTAGGCTTATGAAATGGGCTTAAAAATGATAATGCACCCATGTCCATTTGTTACCCATGTACCTGAGCATAATCATCGCTAGCAAGTCACATGGGACCAACATGGACCCCATGTACAATTCCATTTAGGCCCTACATGCAAATATCGACTGGGTAAAGGCAATACGGTTTATTTTACACTCTTTTTTTAGTCTGTTGCACTATTTATTTATAATAGATTTATAAATAAAGAAATTGTGAAATGGCCTGTCAATTTAACACAGTCCCTTTGCAGATGTGCTGTTCCATTTCCAACACCACACAGCAGGCGATAATACATTTATTACAAAATAATGACAATGCATAGTAACAGTAGAGTATTGTGACGTGACCATCAGTGGAGCAATGATTTGACAGGATCCCATTTCACTAGGTTTGCGTTGTTATTATTACTAATTAATTCATTAATTAATTAATAGACTCTATCTGCTCAGGAGGCTGAGGGCTTTTGGTGTGCAGGAGAAACTCCTGAAAACATTTTACGACACTGTGGTGGCATCAGCCATTTTTTACGGAGTGGTCTGCTGGGGCAGCAACATCACAGCTGCAGACAGAAGGAGGCTGGAGAAAACCATCAAAAGGGCCGGCTCTGTCGTGGGCTGCTCTCTGGACACAGTGCAGGTGGTGGGAGAGAGGAGGATGATGGCTAAGCTGTCATCCATGATGGAGAAGGACTCCCACCCCATGAAGGACTATCAGAGCGCTGGAGAGCTCCTTCAGCGACAGGCTCCTTCACCCTAAATGTGTGAAGGAGCGCTACAGAAGGTCCTTCCTCCCTGCAGCTGTGAGACTACACAACCAGCACTGCTCACAGTAGACCACATACAACCTGACAATAAATGTACATAAGGGAAATAATGTGTAATATCTTTCACTCACTGCAACGTGCAATTATGTAAATATCCATCTGTAAATATCTGTCTGTTATCTTTTTATATACTAGTATTTCTTATTATTTATCTTTCTTCTTCTTCTTATTATTATTATTATTATTGTATACCAGTTTACTGTTTATAGTGTGTTATTATTATTACTGTCTTATTACTTTTCTATTGATGCCTCTTGTTTTTGCACTATCCCCTTTTGCTGCTGTAAACTGCAAATTTCCCCTCTGTGGGACTATTAAAGGTTTATCTTATCTCTTATCTTATCTTAATAACAACAACACACAAAGCAGAATGGTGGGATGGTGGTTAGCACTGTTGTCTCATTGAAAGAAGAATACTGGTTCAGCTCCTGGCAGGGGCCCTTCGTTTGCATGTTCTCCCCATGCTTGTGTGGGTTTTTCTCTGGGTGCTCCAACAGTCCAAAAAACATGTGTGTTATTTGTGATTCTAAATTGCCTGTGTGTGTGGTTATTTGTCTATATCTGACCTGTACATGCTTTTGCACAAAAGAGCTGAAAAAGGCTCTGGCAGATGCCCTGATTATGAATAGGCAAGTATGCATGATAAGAAATCCTTTAATAGTCAAGTTGGACTATTGGACTAAGTTGGAAATTTCCCCTCTCTGGGACTATTAAAGGATTTCTTTTCTTATCTTATCTTATCTTATCTTATGATGGATGGATGGACAATCGCAGTCAATATAATTAATTTACTGTATTTAAATATGTGGAGAAAACAAAAAGTGACGGATTAAAAAAAAACAAAAAAAACAACAAAGAAACTATGTGGGGAATTTGCTATGACACTACAAATGCTCGGATGTCACTATTCGAGGACGAGCTGTGTGGAAACCCTGAAAGTTACCCAGGAGAATGACTGTTTTGAATGATCAACGTCTGGTTTCTGGGTTGGATGAAAAGGAACTCAATCAAAATTTAGGAACTGTTTTGATTAAAACGCAGACTATATACAGAATATAGACTACATCACAGACGTCTGTTGTTTTTTTGTTATTGTTGTTTTAATGAGCGCATCTGGTTTGCATTGCAGAGATGACGCCCCTCGCGTGAAGAACGCCGACTTTTACGACGGCCTTGAACGCACCACTGTATTTCTTATTCTCACCAAAAAAACACACGGATCCGCGCTGAAGTTTAGTGTTTCTCTGCTTGTCAAATTGTTAATTTATGCCAACCGTTCTGACAAACGCTTCTTAGCAATAATGCTCGTCGGGTGAACCTTTGAAAGGCGGCAGTGCTCCGTTTTGACGAAGCTCGAAAAACTCCGCGGGGAAGTTCCCGAGGAAATCCCCCAACGCCGTTCTGGTGAGCTAAAATCTCCGACAGAATTTACCTTCTCGGTGCATTTCTAAAAGTCGCCCGAGCAGAGAGCACAATCCAAACCAAATGCTGGACTACTGAAAGACTGCTGCGACTTTTTTTTCTCTCAAATCGACCACGTCTGGGATGGATATGGCCAGCATAAACGCGGACAGCGACGCGCTGCAGGAGAAGACGCGCAGCTACGGCGTCCTGAACACTCTGTATCACGAGACGCAGCAGGAGATCCAGCTGCTGCACAAGCAGATCACTATAAAGGACAGTATCATCGCAGATTTAAAGGCCAGGCTGGGGAGATATGAGAGGATCTACATGACGGTGGGAGATAACGAGTCCGTGCTCATCGGTCCGTCCAACTCTTTGGTGGAAAGCTTGGTCACAGAAATATGCAAACTGAAACAGAAGACGAAAGATATGGAGTTCAAGGCAGAGAAGCAAACAGAGGTAAGAGCAGTACTGGAGTTGAGGGGGGATAAAAAAAAAATAAATAAAAACGGTCAAAATCATCCCCCCTGTAAAACTGCCATCCCCCCTTTCCATCCCTTATGTAATTTCATCAATGAATGTGGTTTTACTGCTATTTCAAAATTTAGTCATCACCAGAAAAATAACTTATTTGACAATTTTCATCTGTTTCAAGTAAATTTTCACTTGAAATATGTAGAAAAATCTGCCAGTGGGACAAGATTAATCTTCTCATTACAAGCCAAAAAAATAAATAAAAATAAAAAAAATCTTGTTCCACTGGCAGATTTTTCTACTTATTTCAAGTGAAAATCTACTTGAAACAGGTGAAAATTTAATCTTGTTTTAAGTGTAATAAGATTTTTTAACTAAAATGAAACATTTTACTAGAAATAGGACAAATATTCTTATTTTGAGTTTTTGCAGTGATCCATTTTACTTATCCTGTGAAGGACAGAGTCATATTGATAAGTTCAGAGAACAGTTTTTTATTTTTGTGTTTTGATGTATTTGATGTAAGCCCAGTGGATATTTAAAGCTTACAGAAGGCTGCATTTAACTGCTGCTATGTCATTCCTGCAGTATTTCTGCAGGTGTTTTGGTCAGTGCTATTATTTGTAATATATTATTTGTAATCAGCACAAATGATCTGTCCCCATATGATAAAATCCACCATCCCCCCTGATTTTTTTTTACAACTCGAGTACTGGGTAAGAGAGCTGGTGGAAAGATGAAGATGAGTTGAGAAACTTCCATTTAAAGTGGCAAACCCATGCTTCATATGTGTGTGAATTAAGAAAACACGAAAAAAGTGAACATGTTATAATTATTAGTTAATATATTATCTGGTGTATTATTTTAAAACAAATGAAAAAGTGTTGAGAAACTTTAGAGAGACATCCATACAAACTGTCATTAAAAACAGGAATAGACTGCATTAACATAGCATTTCTAATATAACAAAAACAACAACATTGTGGCCACGTTGTTCAACATTTATTTGTTTCCCTCAAGGAGATCCAGAGGTTGAATGTGCAGCTTAGGGAGAAGGAGCTGGAGCTGGAGAGAGTCAGGTGTCAGCCGGCCCACGAGAAGGACCAGGAGATCCAGAGGCTGCGTTCGGCTCTGGAGGAGAGGGAACGGACCGAGGCCACCAGGACCGTCCTCTGCACATCCCTGGCCGAGGAGGCGGAGGAGCTCCGCAGCCAGCTCGGTTCCACCGTGAAGGTGTGCCAGGAGCTGCTGGCCAGGCTGGAAAACAACAAGAAGGACGGAAGAGAGGTGGAGGAGATGGTCCCGCAGCAAAAGACTAAGGTGTGTATTGGCTTTTTTTAATGTCACTTGTGCTCAAAGTTCCACCAACTGTGTCCACGTTTATTTTTCTCTTTGTGGAGACTCCCATTGTAACCTTGTCATCCACATTTTTCTTTCTTTTTACAGACAACAGAGTCCTCTGAGATGAGTGCCGCTCAATCCCAAATTTATCAGCTTCAGGAGGAGAATCAGCAGCTCAAGCATCGTGTGGCTTATGTGAGTCATCAGTTCAAAGAACATGTTATGCTGATAGGTAATATTTAGACTTTTGAAAATGCATTTCCTGTACTCAGGCGGAAATAGTTTTTTTAAACCTTTGTTTAACCAGAAGAAATCATTTAAGATTTCTTTTTAAATCTCTTAAGAAATTCCATGATTTTATTACCTTTTTTTCTTTTTCAAGGAACTATTTTGAACTGAGTTTTAGTCGAATTATAAAGAGATTAAACAGTGTTTTTATTGCTCTTTGCAGGTTCAGGGTCTGAATACTCAGTGGCAGAAGTACGATTCTAGCAGGGAGGACTACATCCGAGGTTTGTGTCAGAGGCTGAAGGAAAGCACGGGCCAGGGAATGATGCCACTCATGGGCTCCGTCAACAAGGGACTGCTCAATCAGGAGATCTCCAGGCTCAATACCTTACTGGAGGAGAAAATAAGGGAGAGTCTCAGGCTGGAAAGAGAAGCTGAGGAGATAAGGAGGCAAGGCCAAGAGCGAATCCAGACACTGGAGCAACAGGTTGGTGCTCCATCATTACTTTGGTGCATCTGTATTCTGCATTAAACTATATGTAAAGCCCCCTGAGAGGACCTTAATGGTGTATTAGCAAACCGCCAACAAAATGACATGAGTTTGGTATAATTTGCTGGATTTTGTACATAAATGGTTTGTTTTTTCCTTCTTCAGGTTCTCATCTACACAGAAGACTTTAAGTCAGAGCGCGCTGACAGAGAGCGTGCACAGGGTCAGATTGAAGACCTGAAGGAGCAGATTTCACAATTAAAGCAGCAGCGACACAAGCAGGTGAGACGACAGCCCTCAGTGAGGGGGATGAGCACATCCATGGAAGCTTCTGTTTACTTTAGTCATTGGCAGTGCCATACATAGGGCTGGTCTGAGTGTTTGTTTTTTTGACCTCACAGCAAGGATCAAGCAGAGAGAGCAGAGACGTGGTTCCCATGTGTCGCGTGCACATCGGACACAGGATCTCCTCAAGGCGAAATAATGACACCTCAGAGCTATTGGTGAGGACTGGTGCTGAGAGGCAACAACAACAGCAGCAGCAGCAGCAGCAGCAACAACAACAACAGCAGCAGCAACAACAGCAGCAGCAACAGCAGCCTGCAGCATCGGCCGCTGCAGCAACGCCAAACTTGGACTGGAACGAGTGCCCGGGATTGTCAGAGTTACAGTGCCCGCAGTGCTTTGCTATGTTCAGAGACACGGAGGCTGCAGAGTACCTGAAGCATTTTGTAGAGTGTCCCCGACTATACACGGAGCAGCACTGATTGAGAAATGACAGGTCAGCTCTCACTGACGACTATTGAACACTGAAGACCAGCACTACAATGCAGAAAATAACCTGGGTGGGATTTCCAATTCCGATGAAACAACTAACTTCAGATGTTTGTTTTGGGGTTTTTCTTTTGTAGTAAAGTGACACGAAACCCAAAGTGTCCCTTGTGCAGGAGAAAATCAGTCTTTTGCCTTTGAAAATCTCCATGAACACCCAGTGTCATATTCTGAGGGTTCTCCTGCTGCGATGCAGGAGGCTGTTGTGGTGGGCAGAGGGGATGCCAGTGCAGTTTATCAATTATTACGATATACCTCAGTGAGTCAAATTACAAACCCTTTGCACTTTCTTGACATTTATTCAAAAACTAATCGTATGATTATACGGTTACGAGATTGGAGATGCATAAGCTTCTTATTTTGGATCTAGATGCCTAGTTGTTCATGTGGTGCTATTTTTTTTGTTTTTATTGAACTTAACTATTTCTATAAAATATATATTCTAAATGACAGATTCAAAAGTATATAACTATATTGATATTTATTCTTGTTGTAAATGGAAATGGAAAAGGTAAATCTTTTCAGTGCAATGTTGTGTTGCCTTTTTTCAACCAAAGCCATAAAATATATTATTTTCTCTATAGCTGTGGGATCAATAATGTTAAGAATACAACAGGAGGAAAGCATTTGAGACCCTGTATGTAAAGACTGCATCCAAACTGACAAGTTATATTTGTTTTGTTTCTTTTGAAATGATTTTTTTTCTGTGGGTGGCACATTATTTTTGTAATAAAAGACTGATAACCCAACACTTTATCTTATGATTTATATGATTTGAAATTTGGTTCATTGTTGTGCAGGGTTTTTCCTGTCTTGAGACAGTCTGCAGCCCCAAGCTGCAACCAAAGATCATGACCTAACCACAAAAACGTTGGCGCTACTTAATCTAAGCCTGCGTGCATGTCTTTTTCACGGCGTCACGTGTGTTTTGTGCACGGTGGAAAACCCCTTCCCAGAGTTGCCTGAATGGGCACGCTGTACTGTCACAGCCAGATTCCCAGCTGTTGCGTAGCTGAAGAGAACAGTACAAGGGTACCAAGAGGACCAGCTCAAGTTACAGCCGAGCCCCAGCAGCTGCCTGTAGTTGTAGTTAACGGCGAAAACACGACACAGTCTCTCTGAGGTATCATTTTGACTCAAACACGGCAATAGGCGCCGTTTGGTGAAACATTGTCATGGGTTTGGTGTGGTAAGCAGAGGAAGCTGGACATCCCCTGCTTAAAAAAGGAAGTAAGCAGTTGCACGTCGCAAAAAAAAACCAAAACTAGACAAGGCCGAGCAACTGTAATATTCTTACTCGCTTGATCACGTACCCTGTAGATTTCTGGTAAGACAGCCGCACACTTAAAACAAGACTGAAAGTAGACTTTTTTTCCCTCACAGAGTTAAAAGTCTCAGACTTATTCTAACCATTACAGTTGGGTCATGAACAGGAAGTTACATGGGTTTTTTTTTTTGGCATACTTGGCTACGAAATGTGACTGAGGCAACTTTAACCACCAGTGACCGTGACCTGTACTGGATCATTTCAGAGGGTCGCATATTTCCCAGATTACTACACAGTGTGGACCTAGAAATGTTTGAGGCAGTGACATAATTTCTGTTCCCTTACACAATCACAAGCTAATTATGATACAACATGGGCCAAGAGGGTATAAGCAAATAAACATAGTAATAAGTAACTGCGTATTCAAGTAGTTTATTGGGGGTTCCTCTGAAATGTTATTCTGGATCTTTATTTTTGTCATTAGCAAGTAAGAGTAGTTGGATGGGGCCGAGAGACACTTGACCACTTGCTTTCACTTAGTTTTTTTCTTTTGCTTTAACATTTTCCATTAGTATTTTGATGTTGAGTTAACTATTTTTTTTTTTGCATTTAGGAGATTTTAAGCTGACAGTAAATCGCTGGCTCTGTCATCTGTCAAATAATCAGTAAACATTAGATACCCATAACCACTGGTGGCCATTCATGCCTCCATTTGTTTGGTAGGTTATATTATGTGCTTCAATTTCTTCCTGCCCATCATTCATCTACAGGTCGCTCTAACTTCTATCTGTCCCAGACTTGATCTGGCTGTTTAAGAACCCTAACTAACCCTTCCTACTCAGGCCTGATTAGACCGCTTCAGGTATTTCCCAAGGCTTATGAATGGCTTGCATCTCATGGCAAGCCCTCTGTATTTGCTCTCCTGAAACCTTCTCGTAAAGGCAGATTTGGATAATGATATGCCTATCTGCATGAGATTGTTCTTCACGTGGCAAGATGCTGCGAGGGGGCTTTTCATGAAAATGATGCTGCGATCATCCTCTACTGTTGTCTTCAGGGGCGTTCCAAGATAGATGCGGTTTCCTTGTCGTTTTTTCTCAGAAAAGTGCTAAACTCTAAATTTGGATGCTTCTGGTGTCTCAACTATGTCTCTTTCTTAGACTGGAGGCTTTCAGTAACACTTTCAGCAACACTTTCTCCAGATTTTATCCGTTTATAATGAAATGATGCAGAAATACACCATGGCCATCCACAAAAAAACTGTTTTTGGGCCAGAAACTTGATCTCTTGAAAGAAAGGGTTCTTCATGTCCAGGATCTCTATTTGTCTTGTAAATTTTGGAATAAATACCCTAAAAAATGTCAGTCTTCAATTTATGCTGAAATGCATTACACATAGCTCAGGTATGTTTTCATATCCATCAATAACCGTAATAATTTGAAAAGACTAGATTTTTTTTTTCCATCAGTGGCCATGATGCTGTGGTTGATGGCACATATTAATAAATGCTCTCTTTTGGTACAATCCAAATTAAGTCAATTCTGGTTTAATTGTTTTATTTTTTCATTGATAAGCAACATCAATAAACCTTGCTTGTGGCCAGAACTTGATAAAACCAAATTACCATCATTTCACATATGGTAATTCTGGGCCGTAGCTGTTTTGTTACCCGGGGTAAAGGCCAAACACTCAGATAGAAACGTTATTTTTAAACAGCAGGTTAAGATTGGGGGCATGTGCTTCGTTTTTGTTTTTTTTTAACCCTTATAAAATATTCAAGCTTAAATTAAGTCCACAACATCCAAACAGAGTACTGATGGCCATGGGACCCAGGAATCAGTCCCACAGCAACTGGACCACAAAGCTGTAGTTGTGTTAGACATTATATCATCTCAACCTTCTTCTGCCAGCACAGGCTCACAGGGGTCTGCTGGAGCCCATCCCCGCTCTCTTCAGGCACACTGGACAGATCATCAGTCCATGACATGCATGTTTTGGGACTGTCAGGGAAGCTGGAGTACCTGGGGGAAAAAAAACAAGTAACACAAGAAGAACATCCAAACTCCCCGTGAAAAGACCTGAGTTGAAGCAGGAACCTTCTTGCCAGAAGGCAGCAGTGTTAACCAGCAGGCCTCCTTGCTGCCTAAATTCCAGTTTGATCAAATAAACCTAACTTTTTAGTTCCATTATGTTATCTTTATCAGTACGGAAAATGTTGAGATGAACAGTGAGATGGTCCACCGCTATATCTGCATAAAAAAAAATTTCACAGACCAGACACACGTATGACAAATGGAAAATACATTTTTTGAATCAATTTTTGGCAGTTCAAATATCTCCAAATGGCTTATTTAGTCAGTTGTTTGTTTGTGGATAGCAAGCCATTTCAGCATTTTCAGATGTTGTGGCCAAGAGCTAATAAAAAAGAACAACAATTTAGATTATATTCAGTTTCTTTTCCCTCAAACAACTTCAGAGGTGAGGTTAATGGCTTTAACGGTTGTAGTAAATGTTAAAGAACTATTTAAAGCTCTGCTGTGTGCTTTGGAAGTCCCAGTCAACATCACATGTTAACTTACTAATCAGCAACTGGGGGAAGAAATTTGTGGCTAAATCAGTTTCTAACACATTTATTTCATTTACATGATACACTGGCCTGGCTTGAGGTCATGTGCCCACGCGCTTTCTGATGCCGATTTTGGCTTTTAAAGGGCAACATCACCATCTCCTCTTCAAGCAAACCCCACACAGGGGAGCAGAAACACAGACAGACAGGCCTTTAAAGAGGCACGAGGTGTCTGCCGGGGATTCTCCCCCCACCCCCCACTGTCAGCTCACACCTACACATTACAGCAGGGTCTAAAAGGGACTGAACTTCCACACACACACACACAAAGCTCTACCCACCAATGTCAGAGTGGAAAAAAATAGGTCATAAGTTCCCACCTGAGTGTCTGGGAACTTTTCAAAGAAACAAAGCCTTATCAAGTAAGGTGACGGAGGTAGAGCAGTTCCTGTTGGAAACTGGTTTCAAAGCATCAGGATGTACCGACGTAGCTGTCACATATACTTAAGCGGCTAGGGAAAACTTCAGCCTGATACTTATCCAGGTAAATACAGAATGGATAGACACGACCTTTAATCTTCTATGTATCCTAAAAGAATGGGAAATTCCCTCTATTGTGAGGAAATTCCCTTAAAAAAAAAAAGCATAGAGGTTTATTTGAAATGGATTTTTGTAAAGTTGAGCAGATCATTTGAATACATTGCCTACCGTTTTGGTGTAATCGGTTATTGTTAGTTTTCTTTCTCTCCATGTGTCTGGGTAAGGAAGTTAAGTGGTTTCAGCTATCAAAACCACCACTGGAGCAGCTCTTAGACGGTCAGGAGGAAGGGGATTCCCTCCTTATAAATGTGCATGATCCTGAGGCACTTCAAGCAGTTAACAATGGAAAGAAAAGTGCTCTGATTACAAGCTAGAAGGCAGCTCCGATCCCTTTAAATAAAACTATTGACATTCGCACCCAGTCATTGTCAGAAGGCTGTGTGCACCAATATGTTTTCCCTCATCCATCGATTCAGCTCCGACTCATGAGGCCTTCATCTCTGCGTACAAGAGAAACAGATACACCCATTTCATTTCTGTGTGTCATTTAAATCGTGTCCTACGTTTGTGTCTCATACATTTTTATGGGTGATTTTGACTCGTCTGCGTCCTTTTGTGGGGCATTTGCCTCAACGTGGTACATCCGATATTACATCAGCACTGACAAGAGCATGCACACGGTTACAAACAGCTACTCATTCATACCTGAAGTCTTTTATGAGTCACATCTGGTGGATTTCACAAACCAAAAAACTTTTGTCGCCTCTTGTATGAAAAACATTTCCCACAGTGTTCTCATTCATCAAGCAAGAGCTTGGTGAACTCACACTTTAAAAAAAGAAAAGAAAAAGCTACTCCTTGTCATTGTTTAGAGGGGGAAGTGATGATCACAGTCCTACCTCACTTCCTATTCCTCATTATACATTTGTCTCTAAACATACACATAAATGTACTCTTGGAACTTAACATCTATTAAAGTCAAGAGCAGCTTATAATGTCATGGTGGAATATACCCTGGGAAGATTTTCATGTCTTCACCTTTATCTCCAAGAAAGATGTCCAAGGTTGTGAAGTTTAGTTTAAAAGAAAGAAAAAGGAAACTCAAAATCAGCTCCTTAATTATGCAACCTGACTGTAATTACACATTAAACAGCCCTTTCACAGCTCTATTCAGCAAAAAGCAGTGTACTGGACTTCATAAACTCCCTCTAATTTAATTACCATAGTTTGTGCTGCAGAGTTATAATAAACACGTATGAAACAGAGCTGCGTAAAGCCCTTTAGCCCCAAGGCTGCAATCTTTGACGTACTCTGCAACTGAAACTAAACCTCAAGGTCTACTTGAGTCAGTTACAAAGCCACTCTTTATTGATTATGACTGTCAATTAGATTTCCCTGAAGGAACTCAAATGAAGGTACAATTCACCCTGCAACCTTACACGTAGCCATCGCGCACAATGTGCAAGTTCCTGCCATCGCACAAGCGGGGCAGATAATTCATCAATCCCTTGCATAATGACAAACACTGAGGTGTTTTTTTTTTTTTTTAGAAATATGCTCATTTCTATACCTGTCAAGTTTGGGGCTTAAAATAATAAGACCAACATATAGATCCCCCCCCCCCCCCATAAATATGAAGTGAAACAGCAGGTGCAACGCCACCTATTGGTTAAAACAATACGTCTGGCACAATTGAAACCCTTTTATATGTATTTTTTTGTACTTTATCGGCACAAAAACATCAATATGAGTTTTGTGAGCTATTGAGCACGTGAGGGAGCAAAAGCCACCGTGGTGGTCTCCCCGTTTCCCTCTATTAAACTTACTACCTCTTGTAGACAACGAGGGATCAATACTCTCAACTAACTGAGCACAATTCACATAACAGTTCACACTGAACTGTTTCTTTAAATGTATATAAAAGTATAAACCATTTATGACCTTTGACAATTTTCTTTTTTTTACTCCATGTAGAAAATAAGATTTGACACAACACACATAATCCTGCCATACTACTGTATTCCATCTTTCAAAAAAGAAAGACAAGATTTAATATTACTTAACAATATGTTAAAAGCAGCCAGTTCGGCTTCAGTGTTAATACATTTTACACTATGACAGACTGATAGTGTGAGTATTGTTTGTTTTTTTTTCAATTTCATTCTGAAAGTACTCCGATACAAGCTGGCTACAAGTCAAAAATAAAGAAAACAAAAAAAAACCCAACTAACTGATACTTTTACTCAACAGTTTGTTAAACAGAACTTTAAAAAAAAAAAAAAAAAAAAGTCAAGTATTACAGCTTCCTCCATTCAATGAAATCGTGTGGAGGAGGAAGTGGTGGAGGTGGTGGGGGTGGAGGGGCAGGGGGTGGGGGGAAGTGGAAACCAGCTAAACCAAGCCCATTCCCTTGTCAATCATGTGGATGAAATGCCGTGCTAGGAACAATGGGATAGTAAACCACAATATCTCAAATACAGCTTTAATTCATTATATTTCTCTTTTTTTGTAGTTTCCGTTGTCTCTTTTTTTTTTCTTTTTTTTTCTTTTTTTAAGAAGGAAACCATCCAGACACAATAAGCATCTTCTGACTACAGGTAAGCCAATGCAAGAAAAGAATTTCAGACCATGGCTTTTTCAGTCAACTCAGACTAAAAGCACACAAGCACGCAAGAAAATTAATCAGATGTAAAGTAGCATTTTGTGATTTTTTTGTCTTTTTTGTGTGTGTGTGCGCGTGTCATTTCGTCTAATTTCTGCAGGTGGATCAGTCCGAGATGGATCTGTTTCGTAACCACGCAGGGACGAGAACAAAGCAAGCCAGCGTGGGTCTGATTTGGAACAGTGGGAGAGAAGTTCTGGACAACAAGTGGGTGGAGGCACAGGAACAGGGCTGGAGGGTCGGGTGTGGGTTTGTATAACAGTTAAAGGTACTGATGTGTGTCTTATCAGATGCCAACACCCTTAATGTGCAGCAAATGTGGCCTTCTTCAAACTAAAGTTTGACCAGTTGATGGAAAGCCGTTGGCGGGTCTGCCGGGCCGAGTCCAAACAGAATCTGAAACAAAGAAAAAACGACCCGGACATTAACGCTTTACACTGACATCCTGTCACACTTTTTTAGACAGACATTTTCATTGCATTCTTGAGGTTTGAACCCCTTTATCCTCCCCAAACATGTGCAAAAATGTTTGTCAGTAATGTTAACCACCAAACTTTACAAAATGTCATTAAATTTTTTTTTTTTTAAAACATGCAAATAAGCAAAGTGGACCCCAAACATATAATAAAAACATTAACCCACTGCTCAACTAGTGGTTAAACCCAACACTACGAGCATATGTGGTTAGTGAGACGTACTTTTCATAATATTCCACAGTCTTTAGCCAGATTGACTGTTACTTAAACCGTACATACCTTTTGAAGTATTCCACCTCCCTCTCCGTCTCATCCATTTCAGTGCTATCCAGGTCGATGTCTTTGGGCAAGAATACATCATCTAAAAATGAAACAAACCAAAAAACATATTTCAAATATATTTAGTTTGAGAATTATTGCAAAGTAAATATCTGTTTCGTGCATGTCCTATTCATTTTCCATATCACCAGCGGTATTAGCCATTTATCTATCTGTATAGTGTGCACCACTCCTAACCACACTGTGGCTAAACCGCAGAATAGCTAAGAGACCAGAGGGGAAACAATGTTGGCCAGTTAAGCAAGTGCTGCGTTTAGGGTATATTTTCCATTCCCCTTCCCCTCAATGTAACTTCCTGACTAAATGTTGACCATAAATGTAGGTTATACCAACCTATTGACGTGTTCATTTTGTCCCCCTTCTTCTTCTTGGTCTTCTTGGTCTTGCCTTTGGGCTGTGGAGACTCTGCGGTGGGGTGCTTGCCATTCTGCTGGGTTTGCTCGGGCTGGGAGGCTGGAGGGGGAGAGGGGGAGGAGACGGGGGCATTTGTCCTGTCTTCCTTTATTTGGGAAAGGGGTTGCGGTTGCCTTTTCCCACTGGCACTTCTGTTGTTACTTCTCTCCTCCTTGTGTGGTTCAGTGTGTGGGAGAGAAACTAGCGGCTCAGCAGGCCTGATTCGCTTTGCTTTGGTGTCTGTTGCAGCAGTAGGGGTTGTGCCATTGGCCAACTTGGCTGTCTCATCAGAGCTTCTGGGTGACTCTAGAGCTTTTCTTACAGCAGCTTCACAAGTCGCCACCTTTGCGGGTTGCTTGGCCTTAACCCTACTGCTGACTTCAAGGGCTGGGATGCCATTGAGGAGAGTAACTGGGGTTTTGGGGATGTTGGTCTCATTAGAAAGCCCCTTTTCAATGGGGCGTTTTGGGCTGTGCTGCACGTTGGGCTGGGATAGGGGCTCGAATCTGGGTTCCTTTTGGTCAGGGAGGCGGATGAGGGTTTGAAGCAGGTGCGACTTTCCATTCTGAAGATTATCTAGCACGTTCTGAGCTGTCTGTTTGAGGGGTTGTGGGTTGTTTTGAGGGGGAGCTGTGTTTTCTTTTGCTTTCTCTTTCTTTTTCTTCTTGGAAGCGCGATGTTGCTGCAGCTCCTGCAGTCGTAGAAGTTCTTTCTGAAGTGCTGCCTCTTCCTCTTCCTGTTGCCGCCGCTGTTGCTCTTCTAACAACTGTTGTTCCACCCTCTCACGGGCTTCTGCCTCCAAGCGCGCCTTCTCCTCCATCTGAAGCACAAACAATCATACACTTTGAGGATGATGACAATTCTAACACACATAAATATCCTAATTACCCACAAAAAGAGCCCTGCATTCTGTTCTCGTCAATCCAAAGACACTTAGTACTCAGGTAGGTTTAAGAAGCAGTTTAGATGAAAATGATATCAATCAGAGGTTATTTCCTGATTCATTTAACAATATGCATCCTCAATTGGCCTGAAAGAACAAGTTACCTTCTTTTGTTTATGCCTGGCTCGTTTCGCTGCTTTAGAACTGGAAACAGGTTTATTGTCCGCACTATTTATGAACTGCAACAGGTCCTCCACCCGTCTGTGGTCCTCAACACCGCCATCTCTTTCTATCGTTGGCTGCTGCTCCTCGCGCTTCGGCTGTTCTTCCTTGCGCTTTGTCAGACGCAAGCGCAGCTTCTCCCGCATCTCTGCATAATTTCGACTGGTGGGTGCAGCTGGTGGCTGTGCAGAAAACAGAAAACGGCCCTATGAAGAACTTTCTGCAACAATCCAATAAGCCCATAGCCACACTGTGGCTATAGTGCAGAATAGCCAAGAGACCCCTCTTATAACAGTACACTTTAAGGTCCATATTAATATGGGTTTAATGTTATTTACAAAACAAATTGAAGCAGAGATGAATGTCAGATTCTTAAAAGAAATGTAAATGTGCATTTATAATTTGCGTTCTACCAAAGAAAGACACCGTCTTTGAGGTGAATGCAATTGAATCAGGGAATCTTACCCCTCCATGACCGAAGAATTCGCAGTAGCAGCAGTCACAGTACTTTCCTTCTTTCTGGTTGGTCGAAGTGGAGGTGGAGGAGCTGTGCTCTGAACAGCTGTCCTCGTCCTGACTCTCCTCTCCATCATATGGCTGGTGCTCATATGATCCATTTGCTTCACAGCGATGGCCTTCACAGTCCGGGTCACTGAGAAAGACCAACTCTTTATGAATATCTGCTTTAAATGTGTCATTTTTCCCCTGCATCACAAAGAAATGGTCCCTATTCCTCTCTCATCTCCGTTAGCAGACTCACCTACAGACGCTAGGGGGGGCACTGACAGGACCATTCATTGACGGTGCTGGAGGTTCTGCGGGCGGGAGGCACAGACCCTGGTGGGAATCCACAAAGTCTGCGGCCGGAGCAGGCATCTTTGGAAAGGGTTGGGAGCCCAAGGTGGGAAGGTGCGTGGTGGGTGCTGGGGGGAGGGCTGGGCCAGATAGGGAAGGGAGAGACGCCAGTCCTGTGGAGCCGTTTCTGGGAGTGGCTGAACTGGACTGTCTGTGGTCCTCTTTACCTAAACTGTGAAAAACATCATCTAGAAAAGAAACACAAAATATAGAGAATTACACTTGACGACTTCTTAGTCTGAAAAATAAAACTGACACTTTCTCAAGAATGGAAAAAAGCTATGCTTAATTTATACCTGTGCTCTGAACGTAAACAAAGCTTACGCTGTAGCCTATGTACAAGTACTGATCTAAGCATTTACTGGTGTGTTATTCTTTGCTTTGAGCAATTCAAAGCCATAACAATACGTCATTAAATTAATGATTAGTGAAATAACAAGAAGCACTTTGAAAAAAAAAACTACAGTGGCAAAATAGTAGTCATAATGTTTGCATTATTAGACAACTACAATCTAATGCAGCCTACATTTCGTTTCACAAAAGTATAATCTACTACCAAATCAATACGCTACTAAGAGGGTCAACCACATTTACTTCAGGCTGAATCTGTGATGTCTAGTTATATTCAGTGCATATAATATGACATATTTACAGCAAAGAATGTAAGTCGAAGTAAAATCAGGTGTAATCGTTGAGACTTGATGAAAGACACAACCAAGGGGTTGGTTGAAAAAGGAAAAGGTTATTTCATCAGTTACTGGAAGCAATGCAAGACTTCAGAGTGGAGGATGCTTTTTAAGATGGTTTTCCTGGTTCAAAGAACGAGTCATTCTTTTTTTTTCCAGCATTAAAACAATAAAAACCAAAGCATTTCTAAGAATCGATTATTCTCTTTGTTTAATAAATATTTTTATTAACTATACTTGGATTTCCAATTCAGTTGTACTTTGTTATTAAAAAGGTGGGGGAATTAAATGTTTCAGCTTTGATTTACCCAAAGGAACACAAAGGAGATAGATGACAACTAAAAGTTTCACATCCACTTCACCTACAAACCAAAAATACCTAAAAATAGCCATTGTGTCACTTTAAAACAAGAATAAGAAAAACTACGTCAAGTATCTCTTCCGCATTTTTCCCAGACTTGGGTTAAAAGTTCTAGGAGAAAACGACTAAAACCTTTCATAGAATGATTATCTTGCTGAAGAAAGGGATTTTAATTAATATACTTTCACAAATTAACATTATAAATGGCTGTAGATTGGATGTTTAAACACAAATAACAGCCAACAGCCATGACCAACTTAATCACAGAGTTCAATCACCAGTGTGACCCTAATTAGCCCACTACTATTTGTGCTTCCTATATTACCTATAGAGTTGGGTCTCTTAGATGCTAGGTGGATGGGTGGGTTATTACTTGACTGGACAGTGGTGGCAGTGCAGGACACAGATGATGTGGCTGCAGAAGTGGCCATCACTACCCGGTTGGTCTCCACGAAGGCATCCTGGAAATTATAGAGACACTTCTTCTTGACGCCAGTCTTCTTCGGCTCTTTGGCTTCTGTAGAGGAGCACGACGATGATGACGATGATGAGGATGATGATAAAGATGAGGACAATGACGAGGAGGAAGGAGGTAAAGGGGTAGGTAGTGAGGGATGCTCCCCTGGTGGGCCAAGAGAAGATGTCGGGGGGAGGGGCACGTCGGCGATGGGTGGTCCAAGCATGTCACCTGTGGATTATCACAAAATGTAAAGTTAACCGTTTTTCCTCTCTAATTTGGGATGAGGCTCATGCTGTGGCCTGGTGATTACCTGGCAGGCATTCAGGCAACAGCACTGATGGATTCCAGCTCTTCATTACTGCAGCATCCCACAGATTCTCAAATTTAAGCGAGAGGCACTGAAGCGAGCTATTCCAGTCACCTGGCCCACCTGTACCAGCAAAGCAGTTGGGGTACACATGCTCTGGTAATGATGTGCTGAAGGCTGGCTGCTTGGCTGCTGTGTGGTTGGATGTAGGGTTTGGAGGCAGAGGCTTAAGACAGAAAATGTGTCATTAGTGGGGATCATGATATGATATATCATATGAAAAGAGTTGAGATGTCAGAGTTCACTTTCGGGCAGCTTTTGGGTCGTCAGAGATTGATGTTAGTTTGTCCCCTTGTGGCCGAAAAAAGGATTACAGTGACAGTACATGAAACTAGACACCTAAGTTTAGCTTTGTTCCTGGAAAATAAACAAAAACCCCAGCAATAAGGAAATGAATTACATTTCCCTTAACGAGACTCATGTAGCTACAGATTAGCACAATAATCAGCAATGTGGAGAAAAGTAGTGGCTCTCTCTATAAATCCAGTAAAAAAATAGCTCACCTTGTTGTGTGTGAGAGGAGGGCTGGGCGGGTAGAGTGTAGGGTGAAGTAGGGGCCGGGAGAAGTTGTGTAAGGGCAGGTGGCCGTGGATGTGTGGGTACAAGTGGAGGGCAGGGTGTGCAGGGGCAGTCTTGCTGTCTGTAAAGAACTGGTGTCCAACAGCTGGAGGAGGCACAGCATGGAGACGACTGGGGGGCAGACAGGTGGCAGGGCCCAGGGTGGAAGAGCTGGGGTCCTGGTTGCACACGTGGCACTCGCAGGCATGCGCGACCTGTTCTACCTGAGGGTAGTAATATATATTCAAACCAAATGAGTCTCCTTTTGGAGGATTTTTGTGTAATAGATGAGATTAGATCATGTATCTGTGTCATAGTGCTGTGAATATCATTCACAATACCGTATTTTCACGACCATAAGGCGCATATAAACACCTTATATTTTTTTTCAAAATGTGCAGCGCGCCCAATAGCGCAGCGCGCCGAATGTGTGTTGTCGGGGGCTCTCACCGCGGCTCCCTCGCAGGAGCGCTTTGAGAAACACTGTGCGTTCGGGAGGAACCGCCGTCCGAGCGGCAGCCGACGCGTCCCCGCGGGCGGGGAGGTCGGCCTGCCCGGCGGCGGGCTCCATCATTTACTGTTGTGCTTGGCTGCCACGCGAACGGACAGAAACTGCCGCCTATGGCAACCGCTTGACATCGGTGTGAACCGGCCGTTCAAAGTAGGCCTGTGTTGAAAAAAATCGATTTTCCGATTCTAAATCGATTTTCATATTAATTCCTAAAAATCGATTCTTATGTCTAAAGATCGATTTTTTATTATTTTTTTTCCATCATTTTCGCCAGGTGAACTTTAATCCCAGTAGTCGGACACACAGTTTGTCATGACACATGTGAAAAATGCCAGGTGCTTCATGGCAATATGTGTGCGTGGTGACAGAATAAATTAGATAAGCTAAAATTATTTGTTTACTGCATGAACTGTTGCAATTTCTTTCTTTTTTGCACTTTAAATGGATATTGAAAGGCCTGTTTGAGTTATTTATTTCTTAGTTATTTCACAATAATTATTGTGAAATTATTATTTCACTAGTTATTTTACAGTCATATAATTCAGGAAACAGCTCAAAAAACATTTTAAATAACACTAAGCCAAATCAATATCGAATCGGATCGAATCATGATAATCGATTCTGAATATTAAGAATCAGAATCTAATCGATTCTTGACATTTGAATAGATACCCAGCCCTAGTTCAAAGTAAGGCTGCGAGCGGCGTGGGAGCGATGGATGACCGATGGAGACCACAGTTTCACAAACAGTGGAAGGCAGCACCGGGCCAGTTACGCCACAGTTTGCGGATGGATTGTAGATGCGTGGGCTAACGTGTCTGCTGGCACTGTTGTTCAAGCTTTCGCAAAAGCCGGCATCATTTCCGAGGGGCCGCACGGCACAGAAAGTGACTGACAGCGAAGAAAGTGGAACTGTTGTCAGGACTCAGCCCGTCGGGCTTCATCCACAGCCCGAGCGCGCTGAGACCAGGAGAACTGCTCAGCGTGGCCAAAGAGCTCATGCCCGTCGCCAAGCGCGCAGCAGTTCTCCTGGTCTCAGCGCCTGTGACATATTTGATTTAGCGCAGCTGTTGGGTTTGATTAATGACGCTTGTTTTAATTTTTGATAATTCATTGGTGATTTAAAAAATGTTAGTACTTTGTAATAAAGACTTAAATAAAGCACAATCAAACTCAGTTTTGCCTGCGCTCTATTTTTAAATACGCACATTTGTATGCTTGTGTGTGTGTTGTTGTAAGGCGGTGCGCCGTACGTGTGTGTTAAATACAGTAATGGCACACATAACAGACTGCGCGCCGTATGGTCGTGAAAATACGGTACTTTAAAAATGACAACGGTTCAATTCAGCCAGCACAGTGAACAAAGAAGGTGATAGACTGAAAACCACAACTTGTGTCAAAGTGTTGCAATACCTGTTGGTGGTTGTAAGAGGGAGGAGGACTATTTGTCTTCCCCGAGGAAAGCTCTTCCTGCTGCTGTGGGGGCTCCCCGCCAGCCTCACCATTAGTTTCCTCTTCGTCACCCTCTGAGGAACTGCTGCTGCTGGTAATATGAGGGGACTGGGCCACATATGTGTAGAACAAAAGACTGAATGAGGATTTAGGTGGAGAGAAGTGCATTTCCCAAATTACCAGTAACCCATTCATAATGAATATTGGTTTCGTCATCCAGAAACTGAACAGGGAAATTCACAAGTAATCTTGGGAAGTTTTAAATAACTCACCCCTGCCTTCAATGCCATGTTTTCATCATCCGGGGTGATGTTATTATGAAGACCGTTCA
The DNA here is from genome assembly GCF_033807715.1 of Cololabis saira. Lineage (NCBI taxonomy): Eukaryota > Metazoa > Chordata > Actinopteri > Beloniformes > Belonidae > Cololabis > Cololabis saira. The sequence goes on from NC_084587.1 coordinate 25,922,389, forward strand.
CAGTAGCTGTTACGACACCACTGTCCTCGTAGTTACTCATAGGGTAGATGTCTCCGAACTTACTGGACAGTGGAGGCACTTCATCATCATCACTAATACTGTAACAAGTATGAAATGATTAGTCAGGGGAAGTTGAAAGTATCACTCTTGTTTAAATGAAAACAGATTATTCTTACAGATTATAAATCAAACAAAGATCAATAATTATCTATTTAATGATGTTTACAGACAGTAGGGGTGTAACGATACACTAATACTACACTAATCAGTATTTTTTTAACAACCTTGAATGAGGAACATATGACTGGAAACAATTGTCTTTTATTTGAAAGACACAAAATACAAAACAATGCTGTGTGTTTGCCCTATTGTTACAGTTTGTAATGCTTTATAACTGTTTAAGTTTTAAAGAGAAAGCCAGGCCAACCATTTTCCACAAACTGAACTAAAAGTAAATGTCAGGTTTGCATTATGCATCTTCAGTTTCATACAAGTAAAAATATTTTGCCACAAACTGAATAGTTTCTCTCATGTATGATTTGACTTTTTTCTTTTCCAGAAATTTAACAACTAAATTTAAATAAATAAATAAAAGTAAATAAATACATACAATTTTACATCATAAAAAAGAAAAGTGTAAGAGGAGATTTATTTTTGTTAAGAAGGTTATTTTGGTAATTCAGGGTTCATTATTTTATAAATATATTCTTTATATTCTGATATAGTCCCTGAAATCAGGGACTATAATGACACTAGTCAGTTTATCTGTAGTTGTTAATATGTTTTAGATTGGGCGGAGTGATACAGCACTAGGTGCTCTGTTTATGTTCTAAAATCCTATGCTGTTGAGCGGACATTAAAGTAGACTCGAACTCAGCAGAAGTTGCCAGCGTGTTTATCCTACTCACGACCAGAAAAAGGTTTAATTTAATAAGGTAAGGCTTAACTCTACACCAGCCTTACATAAGTAAAAGTTCAGAGCTCAAAACGGGACTAGTTTCTTCTGAGCGGAGTAAGATTTTGGTCCGCGGGTCGAGGCGCGGTCGGATGCGAGTTACTAGTAAACACAATAGATTAATATTAATAACCCAATATCGCGATACACTTTGTCACCTCCACGACACGTATCGTGACGTTTTTGTATCGCGAAATTTCACGGCACGATATATTGTTACACCCCTAACAGACAGTAATAGGTGTTTGAAAAGACTTACAAAGTGCTGGCATCGCCTTCAGGTAGAATGAGCCTCGGATGCTGCTGAATGGTGATGGGAGAGCTGGAATTAGAGCCCGATGCCGAACTGCCGGAAGAGAGGCTGGGAGGGTGCACCTCTGCCATGTAGTCCCTTGGTGGCTCCCCTTTTAAGGGCAGTTTAATGTGCAGGTCCTCAGCGATGGGCGAGTCCATGATTCCACATGTGAGGATGTGGGAGAGACTGCAGTCGTCGCAAGTACACCTGTTGGAGGACGCAGTTGAAACTGACAAACTGATATTACAATAATCAAGACAGTAATCTCTTATTATCCTCACGACGCTCTCGGTATGTCACAAGAAAAGGTCAAATACTGTAAAAACTAAACTGTTTTCCTCAAGTACACTTAACTGGCAACTTCTGCAATGACGAAAAAGAAAAAGATGCCACCGTTTGACACAGAAAGTAGTAAACGGGCCTTCAATCGACAAACATGACAAGCTGTTACAACAAACAAATCATTTCTGAATTCAAATAATTATCTTAATCCCTGTGCCAACCTTTAATAGTGATTATCAATGCTTAAAAAGGTATTATAACTGAAACCCAGTTTTTTTATTGGAGGAAAATTGCATTGAAAATAATATAGTTGTTTTCCATCATTCCTTTCTAGGTCAGGGGTTTGTTTTCATGATGTTTCAAAAAATGAAGAACTGCTACCAGTGGATCCAGCTATGTGGAAACTCAACATGTTCTAAATGAGTATATTGACATTTATAGCAATATGTTGATATAAATGTGATTAAGCCCTTACTCTGAAAAAGACGAGGTTATGTAAACAACAGCTTTTGTTCACCTAAATCCAAATGAGGTCATATTCAGAGTAAGCAATAATTAAATTAAGCCACAAGGAGTTTTAAGATTTATGTGGCATTATGTAGACTTGTGTACAACGTAATCATACTTTTATGATAAACCCGAGTTTTACAGGATTATGCACCACAACATAGTTTTCTGATGTGTGCCCTGGAGAAAGAGAAGAAATGTGAGAAAAATAAAAGCTCTGAAGTATAAGGGGGAGCCCAGACAATGTTTGTACTTTGAGAGAAACTGGTACAATAAGGGTTAAACACAAACAGGACTAAGTAATGTAATGGGGGCATGTGTCATGAAGTCAGTGTTTTTTAACATGCAAACAGGAATATCGATAATATTGATGTTATACCCTACATGTGGTGCGTGTACAGATCCTGGTCGCAATATCACTTTATTAATTATAAAATCAATAGTAAGAATATTACTGTGTATGTCAACTTACTCAATGACTATGAAGAGTTGGGGGTGAAGTTTTATTTAACACACAAACGATATACGTCTCTTCCATATCTGGATTTTACTGCATTAAAGACACCAAGCCCACCAGTGATACACTAGTAAAGGCTGGGAACTTACCTTCTTCTATAATTACAGTTTGGACAGTCTGGGATATTAAGTCGAGATGAGAGCATTCTCATAGTGTCTGTGAAGTTGTTATCTTCAGTAGTGGACTTCTTACTGTTGGGTAACTGAGGGGGCAAAAAAAAAACGTTAAAAAGCTCTGAAGAACCCAAATGCCAATTTAAATACGCTCACTTGTGTTGTAACCTACTTGTTCCTCTATAAACCTTCTCTGCTTAAAGAACTCCCAGTCCTCCTTCAGCATTCGCTGCTTTGTCTTTAAAGTCTGCAAAGGAGCAGACAAATAAATAAAGTAACAAAAACTTAGAAAAGTATTTAAGTTAAAAACTTCAATAAGTAAAGCCGTCCACACAGAACCGTAAACTCATACATTTTTGCTGATTAAGGACTTGTGTGGCTCTGTTCTTTGGTTGTTGAGATTCTGACCCTCCACCTTAAACAGCAACTGCAAAACAAACGTGAAAATAACATGAAAATATCCCATTTACCAACACCACCTGCATACAAAGAAACTCTGGTTTTGTTCATTCTTCCATGCTGAGTGTGTATACCTGTTGATCTACGTAGTCATCAATCCTCTTCTCACACTCCTGCCAATCACCAGCCACAGAAGCCATCTCCTGTTGCAGCTGGTGGTAGCTCTCCAGCAACGTCCGGTACATATCTTCATTGTATGAGTCATGAGAGGCTGTACCATGTCTATAAAATAAAATAAAATTAAATGAAATAAAACAGGGAGTTGGAAATTAGCCTATTGCGATCACTTGAGTAGCAGAAGAAGACGTAATGTAACGTGCAGTGAATGGCAACATAATCTTTGGGTCTTTGGGTACCTAGAAAAGCACTATATAAAACCTATTATTATTATTATCATCATCATCATCATCATCATCATCATCATCTGGAACTTTAATACAAAAAAAAACCCAAATTATGTAATTAATCTACTATTCAAAATCATAGTTTGTATTTTTAAAGAGAGAAAATGTCTTACTTCAGCTGTGCAATAAGCGCCGGTAAACTGCTGTGTAAAATTGGTTCAGAGAAAACAAGATTCTCAAAAAGGTGCTTGTTGTGCAGCTCCCACGTCACCTGAAATTTCTGGAGGTGCTCATTCTCCTAAACAGCATCAACACAGGCAGGGTGAAATGCTTTAATTACAACCAATACAACAACATGACTAAACTAATGGATATGTCAATTAAATTTCTGTATGTGGATGGATATCTTTTCTCATCTATGAGTTAGCCAATACGTCGTCTTTGAAAACACAAAAGGTGAACTAACCAGGGTGAGAAGGAAGCTGCTGATGGTGCGTGCAGCTTGACAGAGAGCATTGTACTCCTCTAGCAGCAGGGAAATGAACTGGTGGGCCTGAGGAGGACCCTGGGCTACAGCAACAGTCCCGGATGGAAGTGTACACTTGGCGCAGGCAGAAAGATGCTTTAGTAGCCGCACCTTCACTTCCAAGACGTATTCTCGAGCCTGCTGCTCTAGCCGTTGGTAGAGCTGATAGGGATCTTTTATGCAGAGTCTAAATGTGAAAATAAACATTTAATTTAATCTCCATTTGTCCACTGCTTTATGCTCCTTCAGTGAGTCCTATCATGATATATTATATTGTTTCAAAAAGGAATGCATATTAAGCTGTAACTATCCATTCAAATACATATTTTAACCAAATGTACTAGAAAAAAAAAAAAAAGATGCAGTGGAATTTTCTTTTTTTTGGACATTCATTTCAGATCATTACAACAGATTTCCTATAGTAACAGAGGCCTATACAACTCAAAAGGGACATCTAGTGGACAAAAACGCATACGCAACAAGAAAAAAATAGATAAATATGTCAATACCTGTCAACTAGCTCTTTCATGCCCTCTTTGTCCCTCTCTAGAGGCTGGTCATGGTCATCTGCAAGTGGTGTTCCTGTCTGACGGTAGATGCAACGCACCAAATAGCGAACCTCCGACCAGTGGTTCTGCAGCTGCTGCGTCTCCCTCTCTGACTCAGCAGAGATCTCCCTGCATTTCCACAAACCCCGAAAAATTTCCATTAAAACACACACATTATTAATCTCCCCTCACTGCATACAAATGTCCTTAAGTCTAATCAATGGGAACTGACCGTCTCTCATTGCAGGCTTCACAGCTGCAAACTGTATCAGAAGGCATTGGCGCGTTGAGGTCTGGGGCAGGGAGCATGGGTAGTGTAGGTGCAGCAGTGGTCAGTCTGTCTGCTGTGGCTGCCTCCTGTCCCAAGTTTCCATTACCCACAGGCATGTGCAAAAGAAAGTCCTGACTCTGTAGGCAATGTACAAAAAAAAAAAAGACATTAAACAAAGAACCTTTTTGCAACATTTTGAAAGCTTTTGTTAAATCTTGTGGAGTTTCAAATATAAACAAAACCCTAAAAATAATACATTTTATTTGTATGGCGCCTTTCATGGCATTCAATGTCACCGTACAACAATCAAAAGATAGAAAATGCGATTAAAACAACAGAAAGCAGCAGAGTTTGCTGCAGAACATAAAAGAAAGACATTATGATTCAAATGCCTGTTGAACAAGTAGGTTTTGAGATCCCACTTAAAAACTTTCAATATTCCTGATGTCTGGGGGGAAGGGAGCGGCTGAATGCTCTAGACCAGGAGTGTCAAATGTGCGGCCCGCGGGCCGCATATGGCCCGAGAGAGGTTTTCCTGCGGCCCGCGAGAAGTTTCCAACGCAAAAGAACGAAATGTTAATTTACTAAAAAGGAAGGCATAAATAATTGCCATGAATCGCAGCTTATCCGATAATATATTTCTTCTACAAATCCATCGCTATTCCACAAAGAGAGCAGTTTGACATTTTTTTAGTTTTCTAGAATGCATTTGCCGATTTTATTTCTTTGTAGACAGTCGTTTCTTTTTATTAACTATTATATATTTTCGCAGGAAAAATATCACTGCTAAAAAAGATGATAGAAGATATTTATTCAGAGAATTTCAGTTTTGAATACAAGGATAGTGACAAAGTAAAACAGTTAAAAAAGAAGTGCTGACTTTTTCGGCACACTGGCGTAAATATCCGTGCCAATTTTTAAAAATAAATACACTTAATTGTACTGGAAAAATCTCTAAATCACAAAGAAACACTCTCTGATGTAATAAGAAAGATTTTGCTTTTAATTAAATTTCCTATAAGAAAGCGAAATATAAAAAAAAAGTACTTGTTTCTGTTTATCTTTGTAAAATGATATTAAAAGTATCTTACATAATTTGAAAAGAAATGAGAAATTTCAAGAAAAGATCCTGAAGAAATATATTTTACATAATTAGAGTGTAAACAAAGTGCATATTTCCTTTAAAATTAACTAAACTGATATTGGATTAGATAACAATAGTAAAAAGAAAAGAATTAGAGAAAAGATTTTCCGCACCGTTTTTGTTATTTTGAGCGTGCGGCCAGCGAGAAAAAAATTGGTCAAATCCGGCCCGCCAAGCAAAATGAGTTTGACACCCCTGCTCTAGACCCCAAGGTGGACAGACGTTCTGAGGGCTCAGGCCGGCTGGTGGAGGAGGCAGATCTGAGAGACCGGGTGGGGATATTGATGTACAGGAGGGCGGAGAGGTATGAGGGAGCGAGGTTATGGAGGGCTCAGTTTCCCATTGTACATCAGCATGTTTCTCCAAGTCCAACAACATTTTGCAGCATATCATCATTGGAAGAGACATGCCTTTGCTCTAATGTTCAAGACAATATTGCTTTCAAATGGAAGTACAGTAACTGCTTAAAGAAGCAAAAAGGAGTATTTGATTCCTTGAAGGAAGTGCCGTCTATTTCCTGCAGTCTGCTGTGCCTGCTATTGGCCAAAGTCCAGCCATAGTAGCTTTGGAGCTCCGTGCTCGTCGTTTCTTACAACAATCGTGCATCGCTTTACGGTAACAGGTCACACATAAGCACTGATGAAACTACCCCAAGTAACTACACTGGGCATCATGGCAGTGGCAACAACGACACCCGAGTAACGATGGATAAGAAAAGAAACGGAGTGACAACAAGTAAGGGACAAAACAAGATTAAATCTGGGAGTGTTGTAAAAATGACATAACCTCCACACCTACAGGGTGACCGTGCAAGATAAAAAATGTCAAAGTTCCATTATGCTGCTTTATGAATACTACAGAGACATTGTGATCAATATGTTACTTTTTGTCTATGTGGCAAAAGTTTTGTTTTGCTTTATTTTTTATATTTTTATGGGCGAAAAAAGACTAGGAGAAATACAGCATTCCAAAAACTGTTTTATCAAGGACAGCCTTTCAATGCAAGATTAACGCACGCACTTTTCACAAAATATGACCCTCAACCTGTAGTTTGGAGAAACAAGAGGCGATGCAGTGGGAATAGACTATAATGAAAGCACACTGAAGCACAGATCACGTGACCCCCGCGGTTTTCTGAAGAGCAGTTTTGAAGTCTCTTTTCCATATATACTCTAAAATACACAAATAAAAATAATAATATACACCTTTTCCACATATAGTGCCCCGCCATGTTGCTCTGAAAACCGAGGGGAACACGTCCACTGCTTAGTTACTGCAGCCGGGGGTTCACAGCAGAATATCAGGTTTCAGATGGTTCGGAGGCTAAATCAGATGCTGGGTTACTGTAAATTGCACTGTAGTGCCACACAAGAACTGTTGTTTAAGTGTTTCTTCTTTTGCTGCTTTCTCCTTTTTCATGTAGGACTTTTGTTTGTGTCTGGTAGGTGATTGAGATGTTAGCAGTTTCAACGTAGCTAGCTACTTTTGTTAGCATAAATGGTAAATTATTCCGCATTTATGGTATTTTTCTCACACGAAAAATATAAAAATGTCTACAAATAGAGAATTAGCCCGACGACCATGTACGCCTTCTGTAATGACATGGAAATAAACAGTGGTATTAACTAAATACATTAAAGCAGTTCTTAAAAGCTGTTTACACAGGGTACAGCCATCTTGGATTCTGAGCTAAGAATTATCTGGGACCTCCTGATACAGTCCGAGTAGGGCTGTGCGATTAATCGATTTTAATAGATGTGTTTAATAGATTTATTAATCAAGACGATGTTAAAAAAAGGAGAATCGGAAAATCGATTTTCCTTTTTTGCTTCATTACGGACAGAGCTCGTCTAGTCATCTTTGTTTGGTCAAGAAAATTGTAAATGTTGTCACTTTACTAAACTCAAGGAGGATTTACAGTATCTTTCAATGCATTTCATTCCCAATAGGGAAATTTGTTTGCTATTTTTCTTTAAAAATAAAGATAAAATATTTGAAACAATTTATTCCATTGTCTTTTGTAGTTTTACCAAAAAAATCGAAATCGAAAATCGGGTTTTCAGAGAAAAAAAAAAATCGGGATTTTATTTTTGTCCAAAATCGCCCAGCCCTAAGTCCGAGATAATCGTTGGGAACTCCCAGCTCTCTGGTATCATTTCATCCTACTAGAAAATGCTTCTCACTCAAAGTCACTAAGTTGGGAACAAGTAGGAGAAGTTGAGTCTACAGCTCACCTTGTTGCTGACAAATACAGAGGAAATGAAGGGCGAGCCGGGGCAATTAATGAGGAGAAACCCACACTGGCATGCTTTTACAGGGGAAATAGTGTCAGGTTACATTAGTATACATAACGTTGTCGGATTTTTATATCTTATACCTCATTTGACAAAAACACCTGAGGAAACATGCTGCAAACTAGTGAAATAACCTGTTCCAGCGGACAGCGGACAGCAACTGAACATTTGGGCTAGGAGATGTTATCCTCTTGGCTGAACCAAAGCAGAATGGTAGAATAATAATTTCCGGTATGTCCATCATTGTGGTCGCTTCTCAGCAACAGCTGCTGCTCATGATGGCTGCATCTGTTTTGGCTGTTCTGTTTGAGAACAAGAGGTGCCAAGGGAACACAAGAGCTGCATCTCCCACTGAAAGACTAACACCACACCAGCGTTATGGGTTATACTGCAGATACATGGCAATTATGTTGAGTCCAATGCTTAATAGCATGCACAGCGGGATCATACAGATGTAGTCCTTTGAAGCAACAAACGTTTGGTTGTCACAAATGTCTTCATTCCATACCCATCTCACTTACCCCTAACGACTGTTCCAGAGTAGTACGCCTGTCCTCCTTCTCTACAGTCCGCCTGCAGTCGGAGCATACCCACAGAGGCAGCTGGAGGGCACTGGGTGTGTTGGCGAGCTGTGCTGTACCGTTCTGGCCAGAGATGTCTGCCTCTGAAGGCACAACGCTGTCTTTACGCTCACATCTGCACAAGAGGCAGCTATCCCCGGCTGTGTAGGGCGCCCGCTGGTTCAGGCCAAACGTAAACGGAGTCTGTGATGGGAACACAGGATTAAGCAGAGAAAAATATATTTATATTCAACTAGTTAGAAAAATCCATCCTAGAATTTATATACAAGCTACTGCTAGGATTTCTTCTCACAAAGCAACACCACAGATTACATGTTAGTAGAAAGTACTTTTAAATATGATGGTTCATATCAGTTTTTAAGGGAATACGTAGGGCTGGGCGATATATCGAGATTTTAATATATATCGATATATTTTCAAACACGATATGGTACCAGACAATATCGTTTATATCAATTTAAAAAAAAAAAAAAAAAAAAATGTACATTTTTTTTTTAATGATTTTGATATAGCTTATTTTGTGACAAATTGACTTGAATGTTTTATTTGAGATTTGCACAAATGTTTTGTTATTTGCACAACTGTCAACCTCAGTGGAAAAGTCTGCCTGTTACTGTCTACATTGTATTAATTGCACAGTGTATTTTAATTTAATTGTTATGCAGGAAAGGGATATTTGTTTTATTTTCTTCAAGAAGCATTTTTATTCTATATATGCAGGCAGTTTATTTTTATTTCATTTGTTTTATACATTTTGATATTGTGCAGACCTCTGTTAATAAAGGTACCTGTGTGACATTTGGCACGAGGCGTTGTATTATAACTGAAAAACTGGGAAAAAAAAAAAAAAAAAAAAGAAGCTAACAGAGATGCTATGCTATAATGCTTTGGGGGAAACCCCAATTAAGGCACAGAAAAAATATCGGAGATATATATCGAGTATCGCCATTTAGCTAGAAAATATCGAGATATGACTTTTGGTCTATATCGCCCAGCCCTAGGAATACGTGAACATCAAACTAGGTTTCTGCTTTCTATAGGGATTATTTGCAAGGTATTAATATTTAAGGAAATGTATGGCTCCTAGATTTGACAGTTGGACAGTTTCTGCCAAATATCAACTCAGCTCGCCCTCTAAATCACACCTGACTCACTGCACAACAGGTACAACCAAAGGCCTCAACAGCAAATAAAACATTAAGAGCTAGAACCTCTCTCTGATACAGAGATCTGTCAGTAAGTGAACCGTGGAGGGAAATAACCACATAACTAGCAGCACTTTCAATGAATGATTTCCACAATTGCATACAAAAAATGAACTTGTGTGCTCTGTCTTTTAAATATATGTAGCACTTAAAGCAGTTACCCATTGAACTCAAGTTTAAATGTTGCTCCACTCTTGTAAGCCTTTTTAGATAAAACCATCTGCAACTTCACTAATTCTAAACAAATGGTTTTGCCATATAAAGCTAATCATATGAATTGTTTTTTTTCAGAACATAATACAGAAAGTGTCTTGAGTTATGACCCTTTTACACCAAAGGCTGTGAGCACCACTCTGCTATCTGAACACGTAATAATGTGGTAGGGCTGGCACGAATATCATTTCATAGGCTCTGGAGCGTCGCCTGAAAATTACAGCAAATATTCAAAGCTTTGTTTTTGGATGGGGGGGTTGGTGAGGGACCTCCATTATATGACACGCCTTAAAAAAAGAAATTAGATAAAAAATACTACGCAAGACCAAATGAATTTGGCTCATCTTTCACAAACGTCATCCAGTGAGAGGGGAGCACATGCACGAGACCAAGCTGACCGAGACATCATATAAGTTATTAATGCATGCCAGATCGACTTAAGACTGCGCAAAAGGAGCACACAAGATGGGAAAAAAAAAAAATCAAAAAAATCACATGCACCGCAGTGAAAAACAAGTCTTTAGCTCCTATGAATAACTAGGTGGGGCCAAATAGGAGTTTCTACAGCAGCTTGTCATCACTCAGCCTGTCTCACAGCTGAGATCTTGGGCATGTTGTCATCCCCTTCAAACTTGTTTTATGCTTCGACAACCAATTGACAGCATATCTATGTAATAGCGGGGAATCGCAGACCATAAGCTACGCCGTACGTATAGAAGCCTAAATCAGGTTCAACAGCAGGAATGAACTGAAGCAATTGTAGCATTGTAGGTGACGTTCGCAACCACCAGCGAGTAAGGGTGCTCAGTGCAGATGGCTGTTTGCAAAAGTAAATGGGAAAAAAAAAAATTGGGATACCCAAAGTGAGAAACAAGATGTGTGTTTAATAAGCATATATCCGGATATCCGAGTATTCAGGCCCAGCACTATTGCTTGGCCACTGTGGAAATGGAACGCTTTCACAAGCTTGGATTCATCTTTGCTATTCCTTGGACCTCAAGGTCTCGTGTTTCCACATAATAATTTTCCTTGCTGTTTTTTTTTTTTTTTTAACCATTTCTTTCTCAGTAGTTGGTATGATTGGCTTGAAAAAAAGAAAGAAAAAACAGTTTTTGAACTTTTTATAGTCGACTCTATGCAGAAACCTGACTGTCCTTTTATAGAAATTTTCCATCAATTAAACTTTTTAAAGACAAACTTGCACCTCTATACTAGGGCTGCAGCTATCGAATATTTTAGTAATCGAGTATTCCACTGAAAATTCTATCGATTAATCGGATAAAACATATTTTTGTTTAGTTAAAGAGCAATTATAAATATACATAAGATGTTAGATGTTAATTTACATCACTAAGACTAAATTATATAATACAGTAGGTTCATGGCTGTGCATTTAAAAACCCTGAACTTACACCAGTTGACCAAATTCACTGCCTTCACTCAAAAAACTAAGTATCTTACCAAGAAATGTTCTTATTTCTAACCTAAAAATGCCATTACACCTGATAACACAAATAACTTAAAAGGTTAGGTGTTTTCCCCACGTGTTTCAATTGAACTTTCATTTGTGTCAAACACATTTTAAGTTCTAGTTAAGTTTTAAGTTAAAGTATAAGATTGAGTTTTGGCAGTGTTCAAAATACAATTCTGAGACCTGCTTAGGAACCAGTGCTGCTTGATGTTTTATCCATGAATGACTACAGAGCTAAAATTGAAAACTACCCAGTTAGCTTTATTACGTTTTTATTTTTCTGACATTTTCTGCCTTTTCTTTTAGTTAAAACTGTAGCGGGAACAGGTGTTTAGAGGAACCTATGTATGTACCGGGTTAGAGGGGGAACATATCGGAGAACAGACTAGAAGAATATAGCGTGGATTGAAAATAAAAGTTAAGCACTGAGCTACACGTTTCTCCCATCCGGGCCATTGCAGACTGCCTGAGCATTTATATATATATATATATATATATATATATATATATATATATATATATATATATGCGCCTCCGGGCGAAATACCCTGCTTTGAGCTTGAGAAATTAAACGATTCCTCGAGGCAGAGAAAATTCCTCGATCATTTTTTGTAATCGAATTACTCGAGGAATCGTTTCAGCCCTACTCTATACCAAGCAATAGGAGTTTTACGTATTCTTTAATAAATAACTGGTTTTGAAAGACAATATTTATATAGAATAGATTATAAAATTTTATTATGTGCACTATGTATTATTATTTACATTATATACACACACATATATGTGTGTGTGTGTGTGTATGTGTGTATATATATATATATATATATATATATATATATATATATATATATATACACACACACACACACACATACATATATATATACATACACATATACACACATACACCTGTGTATTTGTCTCTAATGTAACATTGTAAAATATAATAGAAAAGTTCAAGATAATCCTTGTTAAAACTGGTTTTAAACTGTAAAAAGTAGCATGTCTGAAATTCATGGATATGTTCATGATTTTCAGTCACACGTTCACCAACTTAACTCAGTCCTTAGTCGGTTGCAGTCCTTTCTAATGTCCACCATTAATTTTGTCAGTTTTAGAGATGCACACCTGCATTCCGATTACCGATTTTCTGATTGTGACCTGCCGATACTTATTTTGCCGGTTTCAAATATTTTTAAAGAACTTTAATTATCCAATTTTGTTTAATACTCAAAGCTCTAAAAAAATTTTAACTTTATATCAGGGTTTTTATTTTTTAGGATTTATTATATTTTCTTTATTTGTTATTGTAAAATTCATAATATAAATAGCAGTTATGTTGTTATTTGCTGCTATGCATTTCCTTTTTATTATTATTATTATTATTATTATAGAAATATTAGGCTATAAACTTTGACCTTATAACTTGCTTGCGATCAATAACTCTGCCCTGAGTGAACTGTAGCTTCTCTTCAGTGTCGCTGAACTTTCTGTGAAGCAAATCCAGCTGTGTGGTTTTAGCGATACAGTGGATCAAAATATTTAAACAAAGTTTTCTAAAGAAAATTCTTTTAATACATGCAAGTGTGTTTTTAATCCACTTCAAATGTTGACTACTGTATATAGTAATTTTGTACCACATCAAGTGAATTTATAAAGTCTTTTTGCTTTATATAAATTCACCTCTACTGAATTCCATACTAAAATGTGCAGTATTTAAATACTGATTCAAAAAACGGTTTTGGTCTCCATTACTACATTGCACTTTCAATAAGAAACAGAGAGAGGGGAAAACTGCCCTTTAGAAAACCAATGGTGTGACGTTGTGGATCATCTGTCCAACAATATTTACGTCTATGGTCAGAAAAAATGTCCATGTTACCACGTTGCTCCTGCTACATGTACAGTATAAGCGATGCTTTCACGTTTAATGTGCTGCATACATAATATGGTTCATGCGCAAAATGGGCCGGATTATAAATCGATGAAAAAGTGAGGGTGACCTTCTGGTCAGTCACCAATCAAGCTTAAACATTTTTTTTTTTTTAAATAAAATTAAAAAAAAAAAATTAAAATCAGACCGGAATGTCAAATTTTTTTTTTTTTTTTGGTTAGTTGGTTCACCAACATCTCTTTCACCAACTATGGTTTAACTAACTTAATCCCTTACTGCTGAATCCATAATGTGCTCATTGTGAGATTTATGTGCTGCAGGTAGTTTACATCATGTATTTCCAGTTAAAAATGTTCCTCTCTCTTCACCAAAGAAATAAAAATCATACTTTTTTTTTCCCCACTAGGGGAGTTTTTACCATCCATTGTTTATGTAATAAATGCTCGGGGGTCGTGTTCTGGGTCTCTGGAAAGCACCTAGAGACAACTTGTATTGTAATATAAATAAAATGGAATTGAATTAAATTCCCATTTATTTTTGAAAAGCAAATTATATGAATCTTCCTCGAGTACCCAGTAATATCCTCTGCAATGAGTTGATCACAGATTGAATGCAATTCAAACAACACCATTTTCACCAAGAGACCCAGTGAGTGTCTACAAAATTGGCTGAAAAAAGCAGCTCTGTCCCAACTTTGCAAAGAATGAAAGGAAAGAGACTTGATTACGGTAGTGTTGGTGAAAGAATTGTTCTTATTCCTTTGAAAGATTTGGTTGTACAGATCAGTTCATTCATGAACGATACATCACTAGGAGTACGGCTAGTGTTTGCTTTTCAGCACAGGCAGATACACATCTGTTGCTGGAAAAAAAACCGACAACATACAAATCAGAGACTTCCCAGTTACCAACAATAACATGACGTTTTGAAAACTCTACCAAGCTGACACTCTACATCATGACTAGTAGTGCTCCAAGCTCAGCTCCAACGTTTACAACAGACCCTGCTCAGAACTTGCATTAAAATGTGTCTGAGGAAGTCCAGTCCCACATGGCAAACAGTAATGCAAGACACAAACAGATACGGTTACAAATCCACTCACTAAGGACGCATTTTAAGGTTAACATGAAAGCATCCTGGGACTGAGTCAGGGACTGTCCGATAAATTAACATAATCTGGTTAGGTGATGACTCCTTTGCGTTTTCGTGCAAATGCTCACAATATGGCTTTTGCCATTTGATTTCCTATACAAGTTTGTGGCAGACCTTTCTTTGTATGGTATACACCTTGATTTGTGTTGTACATATGCTTTGTTGAATACAGTTTGGAAAGTAAAAAAAAAAAAAATGCATTTGGCTGTTAGACAGAACGGGAAGGTCAGATCCAGTGAATCAAGAGGTGGGTGCACATTTTAATGCCAGGTGTGAATGCATTCACCAAGTGCTGAATGGGCAATATTCTGATCAGTGTGTGCAGCAGTGAAGAGCAGTAGGCATTGCAGTTTGAACAGAGAGTAACTAAGAACTACATGTGGTCGTAATTTCCAAAGATTTGTATCTTACAAATTTACCTGAAGAACACCAGAGAAGTCAGCATTCACTGGCCCTTCCGTAAACTGCGGAGTAACACTGTTGTTCACTTTCACCTGAGATAAACAAACAGTTCAGTGTTAACTTCATATTGAAATTTTATTTTATTTTTCTGTCTTCTCAGTTATAAACAGTGAATATTGAAATACTTTAAAGTCTGTTAGACTGAATAACTTCTTCCCATTGATAGTTTTGCTATGACCAAAAGTGGATTGCTGACTCTGTGTCTATGCAATACAGTCAAGTTTGTCCAGGCTGGGAGGACAGATTTAAACTACAACACAAGGATAGTGTGTCAACATAATGTCACAACAATTAAAACTCAGCATGCAAAAATTAAAGGAAAGCATGGTTACCATTAACCCCTGAAAAATCTATCTGGAGTATCCAGGTGTGCAGACAAGGGGTTACTCATCCATCTATCTATGTCACAAGGACAGTATGACTTGCTGTATTGACTGTTCTGTGACCATTATATGCAGCATTTATAACCAAGAATTAAATTCCACATAAAATAATAAGAGTGGACAAAACTATAGACAAATGATGACATTGTGAAGCTTGTAAGAAGACGAATATAACCTAATCGGTACTGGTACGATGAGTACTACAATGTGTTTCTCTGTCAAACACACACACATTTTCTAAGCGACCAAAGAGAACAAGTATATAAAAAATGACCTACATAATAGTGTTTAACCCCGAAATTTATTGAAAACAATTTGCTTTTGAACAGATAGTGAGCCTGTAAGTCATCTATGATCCAGTCTATTAAACATAACCACGATACACAAACACTGCCTAGGTTCTAGTGTTTAAGGTACACTGGCTGGGTAGGTTTTATGGGAATAACTGGAGAAAGTCAGGTAGTTAAAATGTTCCTCTGTGGAAGAAAACCAAATAAAAAGTGTCAAATACGGTCAAAAAAGGGATATAGAAGCATTGTGGAGTTGTTAGTACAGTTAGCATTAGCACCAAAGTGTGAGGAACAGCAACTGTTCTTCTACCGAATAATCTCGTTTTTTTGGCCAATTTAATCCCCATTTAAACTCATGTATAAACTCGAAATAACACTTCCTGCTGTCCAGCTTGTTGTCGATGCAGCTACAATCTCTTAACCTGAGCTAAAAGATTGTAATAATAACAGTGTTTGACCAGAGAAAGTTATCTTTATGTTTACACCAGCAGCAGCTGTTAAATCTATTACACCTGTGGTTATTGATACATAATAATCCACTGTTATCCCTAATCATGGCTTGTTAATTGCCGGCTACGTTGCAGTGGTTATTGGGCTAGCTGCTCTCCCCGCATCAGTGCTGGGCCCGGATCAGATGTGTCGTTGATAACACCAGCCAGTCTGCACCGCCTTGACATCCACTATCTCACCTCTCCGTTCATGCCTACGTTCCCGCTGCCCGCACTGCCAGATGTTAAGAAGTTGACGACGGACGCAGGTGCGGGGGTCCCCGGGCAGCCCAGCGCCGGGGCGAGCCCGGCCTTGGCGCCGCTGCTGCTGCAGGCAGCGCTGCAGCTGCTGCCACCGCCCCGCTTGTTCTTCCTGCGCTTAGCCCCCCGCTTAGCATCGGTCGGACTCATTTTCTCTTTTCTGTTGCTGCCACTCAAGAGACGAGACAACTTGCCGTCCGGATTTGGCAGAGTCTCGAGTGTGAAGGCCCGGTGCAATCACTAGGGTGTGAATCCAGACTAACGATTTAGAAACTCCCCCAAAACGACAGACACTCAGTCCCATCAAAGTGCAAGCCGACTTCATAGATTCCAATATGGCCTCTGAACGACTGCTTCAGCCTGCTCTGCCTGCGTCACCGCGCATGCGCGGGGCCCCGCCCAGGCGCTCATGGGAAACTGAGTTTGTTGTGGAAAATACATTTTTAATGAAACTACAGGAAGACGTAGCTGTCAAGTTTTGGATTTCAAAATAAGGGACATGAGGGACAGATGCCCTCCAGATGCTGAGTGGATCCAGACAGAGAGAGATTAGACAGAAGTCTAATTCATACATAACCCTTCAACCTTGTGTACCATTGCCATAAATGTTAACCATCTCAATTTTATTTATTTATTTTTTATTATTATTTTATTATTATTATTATTATTTTAATTTTTTTATCTGTTTTACTTTTATTTTTTTCTGTTTGTTTTCACATATTCCTAACTAAATTATAAACTTTTTTTTATTCTATCTTTCATTGGATTTAGAATTGAGCTGATGTAATCTCCTAAGGGGTTGCTCTTTCTGTTAGTGTGATGTTGATCCTTGCTGTTTGTCTTGATGAAAAATGATAATAAAACTATGAATCTCAACAAAAAAAAATAAGGGACATTTTACACCACCAGCCCAAACGGGGTCCACTATCTACATTTCAAGACAGGTTTACTAGAAATCTTCTAAAATAAATGTCAACAATTTACAGACTACAATTATGTGCTCATAATCTGATACGCCTATATTTTTTGACACTGAGATGCTGTGGGCATTCCTATGTACTGTATGTAATTCCTATAATAGAGCCCAAATGAAAACACAACAGTGGATTAAAGGACATGTATTCATTTTAAATATTTGAATGAGTTTGTTGTGTAAAATACATTTTTAATGAAACTACAGGAAGACGTAGCTGTCAAGTTTTTGGATTTCAAAATAAGGGACATTTTACAGCACCAGCCCAACTGGGGTCCACTATCTTACATTTCATGACAGGTTTACAAGAAATCTAAAATAGAATAGAATAGAATACTTTTATTGTCATTATACATGGGTACAGTGAGATTAAAAGCAGCATCACCTCTCCAGTGCAAGACAGTGCAAACAGATAAGAAATATAAATAATATAAAAATATAAAAAGGTTAAGGTGCATTTTGAATAGTGAAATCAAGACCTGAGAACCTATCTACAGATAGTAACATATAACTACACATGTGGTGGAATATTGCACAGATAGGCCAGGAAAAAGTATTGCACTGTAAAAAAAACAGTAATGAAGACATTCACATATTGTTCAGGGCGATTTGGCAGAGTCTCGAGTGTGAAGGCCCGGTGCAATCACTAGGGTGTGAATCCAGACTAACGATTTAGAAACTCCCCCAAAACGACAGACACTCAGTCCCATCAAAGTGCAAGCCGACTTCATAGATTCCAATATGGCCTCTGAACGACTGCTTCAGCCTGCTCTGCCTGCGTCACCGCGCATGCGCGGGGCCCCGCCCAGGCGCTCATGGGAAACTGAGTTTGTTGTGGAAAATACATTTTTAATGAAACTACAGGAAGACGTAGCTGTCAAGTTTTGGATTTCAAAATAAGGGACATGAGGGACAGATGCCCTCCAGATGCTGAGTGGATCCAGACAGTCCTTATGCTGGGGCGCAAACTAATCATGTGTGAATGGAAGGCCTCGGAAGCTCCCTCTGTCAGTCTCTGGTCTAGCCAGTCGGTCACTTGGCAGCTTTGGAAAAGCTGAAGTTCAGACTTAGGAACAATGTAGACCTATATATGTCAAAATGGATTAAGTGGATAACCTATATTGAGAGATTAGACAGAAGTCCAATTCATACATAACCCTTCAACCTTGTGTACCATTGCCATAAATGTTAACCATCTCAATTTTATTTATTTATTTTTTATTATTATTTTATTATTATTATTATTTTAATTTTTATTTATTTATCTGTTTTACTTTTATTTTTTTCCGTTTGTTTTCACATATTCCTAACTAAATTATAAACTTTTTTCATTCTATCTTTTATTGGATTTAGAATTGAGCTGATGTAATCTCCTAAGGGGTTGCTCTTTCTGTTAGTGTGATGTTGATCCTTGCTGTTTGTCTTGATGAAAAATTATAATAAAACTATGAATCTCAAAAAAACAACAGTGGATTAAAGGACATGTATTTATTTTAAATATTTGAATGAGTTTGTTGTGTAAAATACATTTTTAATGAAACTACAGGAAGACGTACCTGTCAAGTTTTGGATTTCAAAATAAGGGACATTTTACACCACCAGCCCAACCGGGGTCCACTATCTTACATTTCAAGACAGGTTTACAAGAAATCTAAAATAGAATAGAATAGAATACTTTTATTTTCATTATACATGGGTACAGTGCAAGACAGTGCAAACAGATAAGAAATATAAATAATATAAACATAAAAAGGTTAAGGTGCATTTTGAATAGTGAAATTAAGACCTGAGATCCTATCTACAGATAGTAACATATAACTACACATGTGGTGGAATATTGCACAGATAGGCCAGGAAAAAGTATTGCACTGTAAAAAAAACAGTAATGAAGACATTCACATATTGTTCAGGGCGATTATGGCTTTGGGGAAAAAGCTGTTTTTCAGTCTGTTGGTTTTGGACCTGATGACTCTGTAGCGTCTTCCTGAAGGCAGCAGGTCAAACAGGTCAGAACCGGGGTGGGAGCTGTCTTTTTTTATTTTAGTGGCTCTGCTGAGGCAGTGGGAGGTGTAAATGTCCGTCAGGGGGGGAGGGTGCAGCCGAAAATAATAATAATTATCATTATTATTAATTATTAATAAAATAACTGTCAACAATTTACAGACTACAATTATGTGCTCATAATCTGATACGCCTATATTTTTTGACACTGAGATGCTGTGGACATTCCTATGTATGTAATTCCAATAATAGAGCCTAAGTGAAAACACAACAGTGGATTAAAGGACATGTATTTATTTTAAATATTTTCACTTTGTATAAACATTGCTGCAGCGTATCATCCGCTCTGCAGAGAAGGTGAATGGCTGCAATCTTCCATCTCTCCAGGACCTGCAGGCCTCCAGGACCCTGAAGCGTGCAGGAAAGATTGCGGCAGACCCCTCCCACCCCGGACACAAACTGTTTCAGACTCTTCCCTCTGGCAGGAGGCTGCGGTCCATCAGGACCAAAACCTCACGCCATAAAAACAGTTTCTTCCCGACTGCAGCTGTCCTCATCAACAAGGCCCCGGACCGCCCTCTCCCCCGTCTGCCACAGACTGTCCCCCCCCACCCCACTCTACGTTACATTAACGTAAAGACTCCACTCCTGACCTTATGCATCACATTAACGCACATCCCAAGTCACCTTTGTACAAACTCATTACTCCGGCACTTTAAAACCAACATGTTGTAGATTTTTTCCTTTTAATATTATTTGTTCTTTTGTATTGCACCAATCACCACAACAAATTCCTTGTGTGTGTTAAACTACTTCTACTTCTTTCTGATTCTGATTCATTGATTGTCTTCAAGTGAAACATTTACATTTTCTTTTAATTTGTCATTTTCACTCATGTGGCTCTCTGGCATGACTGATGACACAGACGCATGTTTCTGTACCTCCTCTTTAGGAAAGTACATTTTTTATCCCATTTTTAGATATATTTACACGCATTATTGGCTTTTCTGGCAGAAATGTCTTATCTCTCGTTACATCCATCCATCTCTGATTTGTTTGCTCCCGTTGTCACCACTAACCTCGTGAGAACTTCCACCCAGGCTACAGCAGGGGGCAGTTCTCGGGAGGCTAGTGACAATTCAGTTTGCAGTTTAAAAATTATTATATAATTAAACGGGAAATGTACGGGAAAATACTAATACGGGAGGACAGCGGGAAAGAGGGGTAAAATACGGTAGTTTCCCGGCCAAAACGGGAGACTTGACAGGTATGCAGGAAGACAGGCGCCCCTAGGTGAAATCACAAAAAAACTTGACCAACATGTTAGCTGGATGACCTCCCAAGATGCACTAACTAATACTAACTAGACAGGGACAGACTGAAACGGACAATTAGGTCTGTGGAGAAGATAATTGGGACTAACCTCCCATCTATCCAGGACCTGTACTGGTCCAGGACCAGGAACGGGCAGGTAATATCTCTGCAGACCTGCAGACCCCTCACACCCAGGACAGTCTGTTTGAACTCCTACAGAGAACTGTAGGCCAAAACCTCCAGACACAGAAACAGTTTCAGAATAATCAATCACTGTGCCATAGTAGTAATAATAATATTAATAACCTCAATCATATGCTGTAACAATGCACCTTTCAATAACTATGTCTACCTCATACTGCTGCACCTTTCACTTTTTTTTTTCATTTCTATATATATTAATAAGAGCTGTCATTTGTCTATTTACTGTACAGTTAGTGAAAATAACCAAGTCAAATTCTCTGTCTTGGCCAATAAACCTGATTCTGATTGTGATTCTAAGCAATAACCGATCCATTATTAATATTGGCTATCAGACCTGACCTGATGGATGGATTGAATATTGGTGAATGTCGGATCAATTTATTCTCTTCAATTTAACACGTGCCATACCTGGAACATCACGTGTCAGATGCATGTGGGACCTGCTGTGGCAAGAGTTTGTGAAAGACTTTGAATTAACTGGCTTTCTGCCCTGATTTTTCATAAAGGGTGAAACCGTGGGTTGGTGGTTTGCATATTTTGTGTACATGTTCTCTCAATGGGCTTTCTCCGGGTAAGACGGGGTTCCTCCTTCAGTCCAAAAACGTCAGGTTAATTGGCTGTTCTAAAATCACTCTGTCACCCTAAATAGGAATAAGTGCTGATAGATCATCCATAGATGGATGGATTGGCCTTAAAATATGATCTTATATTAGTCACAATAATCGTAAAACACTATGTGCTTAAGCTGATAACACACAGCTAGAATTTCTTGTGTCTTTAATGAATAATTTTCCCTTCAGCACTTTGAATGTCTAATAGGTGTACCCAATAATAAATTAAATTCAAAACATTTATACCTATGTTGCAATATGGTACATTTTGCATTACAAAGTTGAAGTCCCGTTTAAGTCAAGCTGGTTCTCTTCAGTCTCCCACGTATCTTATTGGAATAGAGAGTCAAAAAGCAAGATCAAAGATCTCTAGGCAAGGCAAGTTTATTTTATACAATTTATACAATTCAACAACATGGTGATTCAAAGTGTGTTACAGGATATCACATAAGTAAAAAGTATGATTTTGTAGGGGCACCGTAGGTACTCCTCAACAATTTAAAATTTAAACAAAAATAAAAAAAAGAGAAAGTATAACAATAGATCTCTACTTATCACTTCACCTCTACTACTCTACTTGTATTGATAGAAGGTCTTCAATCCACAACCCGTTTTGTCTGGGAAACTACCATATTTTACCCCTCTTTCCCTCCGTCCTCTCGTATTAGCAGATTTCTCCCAGAAAAGCCAAGAATTTGTGTAAATATCTCTAAAAATGGGATAGAAAATGTACTTTCCTAAAGAGGAGGTACAGGAACATGCGTCTGTGTCATCAGTCATTAATGCCAGAGAGCTTCATGAGTGAAAATTACAAATTAAAAGAAAATGTAAATGTTTCACTTGAAGACAATCAATGTTTATACAAACTGAAAATATTAAAAATAAATGCATGTGCTTTGAGCCACCGTTGTGTTTTCATTTAGGCTCTATTATAGGAATTACATACATAGCAATGTCCACAGCATCTCAGTGTCAAAAAATATAGGCGTATCAGATTATGAGCACATAATTGTAGTCTGTAAATTGTTGACAGTTATTTTAGATTTCTAGTAAACCTGTCTTGAAATGTAAGATAGTGGACTTCGGTTTGGCTGGTGGTGGAAAAATCCAAAAATTGACAGGTAGATTTAGATTAGATTTATTTATTCAGCACAGTATAAAAAACAGAACAAGTAACTTACAAATGTAAAAAAGAGATTGGTAATGTGCTCGGCTGAGGCAAAAAGCCCAAGGGGCTTATACGAGGCCTCTACCTATGTAAAATACAGCAAAAGATTGTACAAAGATTTAAAATATGCAGAATACATGATTGCAGTATAAAAACAAAGACAAAGCAAATAAACAGAAGCAAAAATAGAATACATGGTATCTACATGATTAAAGAAAAAATAACAAATCTAGAAATATCATTAGGTAATCTGATCAATTAAATGTGTCCTGAGCTTATGTTTAAAATTATTGAATGAAGTAGAGGTAGACGAGATTGCTGTATAGGTGTTCCATAACTGGGCAAGCCTGTATCTGATGGAGAACTGACACAAACCAGTACGGAACTTTGGGAGATTTAAATGATTAGCCTGTCTTGTATTAAAATGAACGAGGAGTGTGAGAATCAAATAAAATAGGGAAAAATTGTATATTATACTTGCTTAAGATATGTTTAGATATTTATTTGGAGTATATATTAGTTGAGAGGGATAGTTATAATTATGTAATATATGTTATATATTTATTGGGTATGTAGCACATATATATTTATAGGGATATTTATGTAGTTTATATAGTGTATATTTATATAGATTTATATAATATTGTATTTTCTAGATATTGATATAATATTTATGTAATATTTATATTTTCTATATACTTATATGGATAATTATGTAATAATAGGCATGTTTACGTAGTAATATAGATTATATTTATATGGATATTGTGTAGATATAATAATAGCAATAATGTAAATCCATAGTTATAAAGGGGTAGGAACTAGGAAAAAGTGTATACTTCTTCCTACTCCTTTTTTTTCCGAACATATGTGAATATAAAGATGTAAATGTTTTTATTTTTTTAATTTATTTTTACTTTCATTTTTATATACATGTTCGAAATAAAAATTCATTCATTCATTCATTCATTCATTCATTCATTCATTCATTCATTCGTTCATTCATTCATTCATTCAAAATGGTGCATATTACTGTTGAACTGAAAAAAATCTTTACATGGCAAAGAAAAGGAAACTGGCAGGATTGGAACAATACTTTGAAAATAAAGTATGAATAAGGTACAATCAACAATCTTGGTAAGAAGTTGACGTTCAGGTTTTCCAATTGCAGAGGAGGAGAACCAGTTTGAAGAGATATATATTATATATTTATTGGGTGTGTAGCACATATATATTTATAGGGATATTTATGTAGTTTATATAGTGTATATTTATATAGATTTATAAAATATTGTATTTTCTAGATATTTATATAATATGTATGTAATATTTATATTTTCTATATATGGATAATTATGTAATAATAGGCATGTTTACGTAGTATTTATATAGATTATATTTATATGGATATTGTGTAGTAATGTAATAATAGCAATAATGTAAATCCATAGAGTTATAAAGGGGTAGGAACTAGGAAAAAGTGTATACTTGAAAGTGTATGTTGAATTTCCCTTCAGGGATGAATAAAGTTCTTTATCTATCTATCTATCTATCTATCTATCTATCTATCTATCTATCTATCTATCTATCTATCTATCTATCTATCTATCTATCTATCTATCTATCTATCTATCTATCTATCTATCTATCTATCTATCTATCTATCTATCTATCTATCTATCTATCTATCTATCTATCTATCTATCTATCTACTTGTTCCTACTCCTTTTTTTCCGAACATGTGTTCAAGATGTAAATGTTTATCTTTTTTTTATTTTTTATTTTTACTTTCATTTTTATATACATGTTCGAAATAAAAATTCATTCATTCATTCATTCATTCATTCATTCATTCATTCATTCATTCATTCATTCATTCATTCATTCATTCATTCATTCATTCAAAATGGTGCATATCACTGTTGAACTGAAAAAAATCTTTACATGGCAAAGAAAATGAAACTTGCAGGAACAATACTTTGAAAATAAAGTATGAATAAGGTATGATCCACAATCTTGGTAAGAAGTTGACTTTCAGGTATTCAAAAGCGGATCGTCCACCTGCAGAGCAGGAGAACCAGTTTGAAGAGATGTCAGACTGTAATGAGGGTGGTTCACCAGCAGGGGGAGCTCGCGCCCCGCAGGTGATGCGGGTCCTCATATGTTAGTACAAGCGGGCCCACTTGCATTGGCTCAGTCTTTCCGGGGTCCAAACATCCCGTCGGGCGTGCCTGTGGAGCGTTAAAGGCCATTGATGAGAAATTGACAATACACCAATGCAACTTCTGCATTAATAGTGCGTGCAATTTGTTCCGGGGAAGGTTTTCTGAGGATCTCAGCTCTACTGCAGCGGCTAACAGAACACAGCTAAGTTGTTAGCCGCATCCGCATACAGGTAACGATCACAAGGTTTTCAACCTAAATCCCTGTGTGGCGTTGATTTATTTATGTAGCGAGATGAAGGCATCCTTTTTTTATATTGAAATCGATTTCGTAGAAGTTTTAAATGTGCTCCTTTTCTGCATTGACTGCTGTTGAGCTACGTTATTGTCAGCTAAACGGAGGCTGACGAACCAAACAAGAACTTGATTAGTTGCGCCTAAAATCCTGTTTTTAACGTTTGAACTCCATCCACACTATGCCATTCTGAAATAAGCTTTAAATAGTATTTTTCGGGTATTTGCGGTTTATCAGTTTTGGACGCCCTCCCAAGTCACGTGACCGTGCTGCAACAGGTAAAGGCTGATTTATGGTTCCGCGTTACACCAACGCAGAGCTTACGGCGTACGGTACGCGGCTACGCACACCGTACGGCGTACCCTACGGCGTAGGCTCTGCGTCGATTTAACGCGGAACCATAATTCAGGCTTACTGCTGGCAGCCAAACCTTCACTGCCTGTTCCTCAGCCTGGGCTTGCAGAGAGTTAGTAAAACATGCATTTCTGCGACAGATCCTGCCAACAACAACTCTTTTTTCCTTGCATCTTTAGTTCATGAGATATAAATGCTGACGTTTTCGTGCCAACGATTGAAAGCTTAATATTGTCACCAACAGAAGTGGTTAATAATATAATACTCACTGTTATGCTTACAGTTAACCCTAAATAGATTCTATATTTAATCATAAATAGGACAAAAAACAATGCTAAATAAAGAGTACATAAGAAATGAGAATTAAAACATAAAATAAATGGAAATTTCTTGTTAAAGAAAATTAAAGGAGCATGAGGCAGGATTTATGAAAAAAATTGTCTAAGTTTTAAGTTTTCTAGTAACAATGTCAGATGAAGCGTTCCAAACCAAAACGAATGAGCCCTCTAGTGTATCTCTCCGTTTCCTTGAACAGGCTGTGTGCTGCAAAATGTGCTGCAATTCGGAGGCCGAATTTCCCGCGCTGTCCTGCGGATGTGACGTCACATGACGCTGCATGCGCGTTCTCCCGTGCCGGCTTTACTGTTGGCTGCAGTACCCCCGACGGCCGTCGTGGTCAAGGGTGGCGCTAGATAGTCTCATTTCTTAAAAGGAGCCTCATGCTCCTTTTTAAATAGGATATATCTTCAACCAAAAGTTTGTGAAGTTCAATGGTTGTCACCTTGAAGGTGAAAACATTATCTTGTCAATGAGTGAAAACTAAAGCAAGTTTGGTTGCTGTATAAAGTCACACACAGATAGGTGATTTTGGGGGTAAATCAGCTTAAAACCCCTCACTGTAGTCTTGGATGACTGACAGAACCATATCAGTACCCTTCACTTTGATTGGACACATCTGTAACTTGTGTGTTCATGTGCAAAAAAAACAAACCATATGATTTCCCCTTTTTATATTCTCATCTAGTCAGTTTGTGACCTTTCACAGCATGCGGATTGGGTCATAATCAACTGTTAAGTAAATAAAAGATAGTTGTAGCCACTGTGACTTCACCTATTACTTAGGGAACTACTATTTTAAAGCAACACTGTGACATAATTGTTACGTTTCATTTCTTAAGGTGGACAGCACGGTGGCTTGTTAGTTAGCACCATTGCTTCACAGCAAAAAGGTTCCTGATTTGACATCCGGGTGGGGGTGTGTGTGTGTGTGTGTTTTCTTCAGGCACTCTGGCTTTCTACCCCATTCCAAAAACATGTGTTTAAGGGTAAATGTTGATTATAAATTGCCCATAGGGGTGAGTGTGAGCATTGGTTGTCGATATGTGGCCCTATGATGGACTGCCTTTTTCCCGGAGGGAGCTAGGATAGGGTCCAGCAGGTCCCTCTGACCCTTAATAGGAAAAAACAGGTACCGATAATGGATGGTGAGATGCTTTTTCAGACAAAGTCCTCTTTGATTTCTTCCTCTGTCATGACAAAAATACCAAAAATGGTGATCTAGCTTTATGTAGCCAGACAGACATTTTGCTATTCATGTCTTATATGTTGATGTCACTGATGTGTTGTTTAGTTATCCAGGCTGAGCCACAGAGTTACGTGGTGCAATTCCAGGTGCTGTGTCAGTAGGCCTGATTGCATTCACTCTAATTTTAGTCAAGGTGAAGCTGTAGAGGGATTTTGAAACTGTAATTTAATGTGCAAAAAGTCATGCAGTGTTTCTTTAAATCCTTCAGCTTTGCTTTTCTTGTTTGCCAAGTCGGTTCTTATTCGAGCCAAAAGGGAACATATATGGATGAGAGGGTGTAGCTTGAAATTAAGGTTTGTTTGTTGATGGAACAAAAGCAGAAATACCTCTATGCTGACACAGAGTACTGATCTAATGTCGGCGTTGTTTGTTATTGTTAATTTTTATATATATATATATATATATATATATATATATATATTTTTTTTTTTTTAAGCAAGCTTAACATGTTTGTTTATTTAACATTGACTAAAGAGAAATCCAGGAATGAAACCTAAAGTGCCCACAAATATGTCAGGTAAAAAGGTGGTTATATTTTGACACCCAAACACATTGCAGGTTCATATGTCCAGCGTGAAGCTGAGTGTGTGCACTTCTATTAGCCAGCATGACATAAGTTCAGTCAGTCTCATACAGTGTGTTTAAGAGTAGTATAACAGATGCATTTTGTGGCCTGGGAAATTGTACTGCTGCTCCAGATGTTCAGCTGTGCAGCAAAATCCAACATTTTAACAGTCGACAGGGGCTGGTCATCTTGGACAATGAATTCTACAGTTTTGTCCGTCATTGCTCTCGCTTTCATTGGGGATTTTATTTTTTGAAAAGAGAAAAATCCAGAGTTTGCTGCTACAGTGAGTCCCTTTTTCCCTTTGACTTGATCATTTTGTGCTTTTTTTTTTTCTTTTTTAATGTGCTCCTTAATGTTGTCATGTTATTTTTAGCGACATTCGTCTCATCTCTGGAAACCGCAGCCTGGTTTTATGAGCATCTCTCTGTTTTCCTGGTGGGATTTTCCAGCCTAAAATAACATATTGCTAATGCTAGATTGGTAGCTTTATCATAACAGCTCACATACACTGACTTTCCACCTGGTGACTCAAAACAGAAGCTTGCAAGGCAGTACTCCAGGACTTCCTATACTGGCTTTTAGGGAAACAAACAAAAATTAGGAATCTGTTCATAAAAATGACTTGTATCAGATGGTGCATAGAAGTAAATACTCCCCGACACCCTTATTTTTAGCAGTATCTGTGAGTAGTTTTGATTCCGGTATTGGAGTCGGAACAATTCTATACTGATGCCAATACATCTAGATAATGTTAGAGTAATAACATGTGGAAGAAATATATACCAATTCAGTATTTTATGATAAAAGTAGCTCCTTTTTGAACAATGGTCTCAGCTTTTAAATGAGTGTATTGGAGTCAGAGTCTGGCAGCCTTTTACGGCCAGTTATGGCGCTTTTGCACTAGTCCCGCCTCCGCCCGGCTCGGCTCGGTGCAGCCCCGTCTTGCACGTTTGCACTAGGGGCTGAGACGGGTAGAGCCGCTCCAAGCCGATACTATTTCTGTAACCATTCTGGCGAGGTTCTTTGCGGGCTGAGCCGGGACTATTTCTGACGTCATCACCCTCCGCGCCACTGATTGGTCGGGGGGCGGCGCAGTCAGACGTTTGAATCAGGAAGCGGGAGTCAGAGCGGGAGTCAGAGCGGGAGTCAGAGCGGGAGTCAGAGCGAGAGCGGCTCGCGGCGATTTTATTATAAAGCGCAAAACGTCTGTTTGGTGATCCAACTCTGAGGTGCAGATGTTCATAAACCTGGTGGCTGACGAGAGAATTAAAAAAGGGATGTAGACAGGCTGTTTTACTCTCAGCCGCTCGCGGCTCCAGCTGATTTCTGATCAGCGCTGACATGAACAAAGCGGTTGCGCAATCGAGTACGTCACAGCAGCTTCACCCCAACCTGCCCACTTCTCACCTGGCTGTGGAAAAACAAACGGGTAAAGGCGTGACGAGCCGAGTAAGTCCTAGTGCAAAAGTGCCATTATTGCACTCCGTGAGACTTCCACATTGGCTTTACTTCTGGCAAAGCAGGTCAAGGTTCATCTTTTATATCCTGTCTGGGAAGAGGAAGAACAAACTCTCATCCAGATAGAAGTGTTTGATTACGCCATGGCAATCATTGAGAACAATTTTGTGTTGAGTTCCATTGAACCTTCTCTAACAATTTATGGCAATGCACACATTTCTACCTTCCTCCTTCTCACTCCACACAGAAAGATAATAGACTTGCATGTGGTTTTCCTTACAAAACAACTAAAGATACATAAGTGTCGCTTTAGGTTGGGTTGTAAGAGAACCTAGGAAAACAGAGCAGAAATTGTTAGAAAAAAGCATAAAGAAGCACAGTTGAATTTTGACACCACAAAGAAAGGTGTTTTTTCAGCATGACGTGTCTTTTCCTCAGCAGAGCTAGTTTAAACAAGCAGCATGAGTAGCATACACACTTCAGGTTGTTCTACATATTCCAGATTCTCCAGGTTGCAGAAATAAGCTTTGACACCTTGACTTGCATTGTGAAGCAGCAACGCAGAGCAGAAGGTGATGAGTGATGAGTGGCCCTGAATTCTAGCATCAAAAAACTCCCATATCCCTTCCCTGTAAGAGTCAGGGTCCATGTTTTCCTTTTGTCACCCATCTGTATACAAGAAAATACCTGAATGTTTTACATAGGTGTGGTTTTGTGTGTGTGTGTGTATGTATGTATGTATGTATGTATATATATATATATATATATATATATACATATAAATCACACACACTTTCTCATTAAGGGTTTTAAAGATGACTTTTGAGAAGAAATTAGGACTAATTTCTATGACTTCATTGTATCAATTTTCACATTTTGTTTACATTGTAACACACATGAGGAAAAATTTACTAAACTACTTTGTTGAATTGTAGCAGTTTCCAAACTGAGCAGTCAGCCAGCTTTTTAGAATGTTCTCATACTTGAATATTTGTCTGTTTTCAGGTATGTCTGAAGTTAGTGTTGAGACTGAGTCGGGGAGGATCTCGGCCGAGGACCCTCAGGTGGATTGTGAGGAGTCTGACAAAGAAAAAGAGAGTTTGAGTGAGGATCTGAAGCAGGAGAGCATAAACGGTAGCAGTGGAGGCGAGGAAACGCCTGAAGTGCTGTATGAAATTAACATTAACAGTGATGAAGAACATGCAGAATTCAGGGATAAGGAGGTTCAGGGGGAGGATGAGGGCTTGCCTGATGAGAAAGCGGCATCTGTAGCCAGTGGAGGACATGAGATAAAACAACATGTTGAAACAACTGAAGCGCCAGAGGAAAATGGAGATTCTCACTCTGAAACAAAGGTGATGTCTCGCTTCATTTTGAACAAATCGGCCTGCATTCTTCTTCTTTGGCTGTGCTTCGGCGTATGTTGCTGCTCTGGTCTTGCTGTGGTGGTGCTGGTGGTGGTCTCTTTCCTATATAATCAAGGTATTGGATTGATTTTGATTGTGGATTGTTATCAGAAATGATCTCCCTTCAGCTTGAGTTATAGAGTAACGTGCCTCTCATTACTCTTTTCTATCTTTGTATTTATAGTTTACTGTGCTTCCATTTCATTATTTCTAGCTGGAGCTTATGGAAAGCTAGCTGATGGCTTGCTTGTTGGCATTCTTGCTGATCCCTGACATGTTGCTCTCTGATGTGACTCTTGTATTTCCACAGGAATTATTAAAACTCCATAAAATGTTTTCTTCTTCTGCCTTTTTAGTCTTCGGCAAAGTTGTTGCTGATGAGCTTTTATGCCTGCTGTTTATTATCGAGTGTCATTTAAGCATTTAGTTGTAATGCAAAGTGTCTTTAAGTCTTCAGGTCCACTTTCAGTAAGTATTGCTGTGTCTTTATGTTTGCAATGATGTGAAAGTGACACGTTTCTTCCCATTTGGAAGCTGAGTGTGTGCATAGCTCTTGAGTTGTCCAAGTGTAAATCACATGTCTGGGTAAGTTGCAGATTTGGACTCCTGACTGCACATTCTCAGACAGTACCATATGTCTTGTGTTTCTGGAATAAGCTTCTCTTCAGGCTGTAGATTCACATTCTTGTTTCAGGTTCATAACCTTTTTTAATTATTTGTTTTCTCATTTAGTAACACACATTTATATTCAGTTGTCATAGTGAATTTTCAGCTTTTGCTCTCCAGCTTGATTTTCCAGCCTTTTTGCAGTTTGACCCTAACATTATAAATATTATTCAAATATGTTAATCATGTCTTTTTGTTACACTAAAGTTGTTTGTTCTTTTGTTCAGACATACAGAAAAAAGGGATGTTGTTACCTTGACGGTTTCGGCGATCGGCTGTCGCCTTCTTCAGAAGCGTCTCACTGACCGTCGAGGCAACAGCGTCTCTTTTCTACCGTATGTCTGAACAAAAGAACAAACGCTTTAATTATACAAAATGATCATCAGGCTCTTCAGCGGTGTGAGACACAATACATGAGTATTTCCTCATTGCTGATGTAGAAAATTGGACAGTGTGCGTATTGTTTATCAATCCCTCCCTCCTAGAGCATGCTGCTGTATCCAGGATACCGTAGAGAAGTAGAAACTATACCTTGTCCCTGCCTATGGCTCATTAATTTGCAGCTCCTTAACCTTTGTGCTTCATTAGAGTAACATTGTGAAGCAAACTGTCCTCCAAAATGTAGATGGTAGGTATGATCAACCTTGGTCTGAAACGTCATTATTTGTAGAGCTCTGCTTTAATAAATCGCATTCCCAATAATTTCTACGGTATAAGAAGACTCCTGCTTAAGGATGGGTGGATAATTAGGATGTAACTTTATAGTCGACAACATTCGTCAGTCTTTCCACTTTTTATGTTATAATGTTGGTATAGCTGTAATCAGATATGCTTTTTGCAGTTACACTTTTTAAATCTGATGTCAGGCATCTTCTCTGCAGTGGGTGGTTAGGCAAGTGGAGCTGTGTGAGTCTGTGCTGCCTCCATGCAGGTGTCCAATGACCTTTTTAAGTATTTATGTGTCTGGAACACGATGCAGCATTTAAACTCTAGTCTTTGTTACCCATTTCCACTAAAACCCACTGTTATTCTAATATTCATTTTCTTGATTGTAAATTGTAGCATTCACAACTGTTCTCATCAGCTTATTTATGTCAGTTTTTCTTCTAACACACTAAAATGAACCCTCTATAATCACCATGGAGGTCAGATCTGCTCAAAACTACCAAATGTTCAATTATTTTGCATTTTAACCCATTTAATGG